>NW_027069693.1:106735-204140 GCF_002906115.3 Quercus suber | reverse complement strand
AAAAAAAAATTGAAGTAAACTTATTTATCTTAAATATGATCTGTGAAAATAAATTTAAATATAGGATAGTAAAAAAAAGGGGTACAATGATGACTTGTCAACAAAACATGTTTATATATATATATATATATATATATTGTAGGGTTAGGATTTGTGGCCCAAGCCCAAAACAATGAATTTGTAGAGAATGGGTGAAAGAGCTAGATTGACTATAGAATTAACAACAGTTAATCACAACCTCCAAGTATAAACCAGCATGAATTTACACATAAACATGAAATGAATTGATGTCCGAAGAGGCATATCATTGATTATGTAGCGATTACAATTCTTAGAGCTACAGTAAAACATTTTTCTATTTTCTATTGCCCTTTTTTATCTCCCCCCATTTATTAGGAGCTTCTTTCCTTTATATATCCTCTTTTTCTATCTTCTCCATCGTCCACTTGTACTTCATCTGTGAACCCACTTGAGTATATGTCACGTCAAGCATCTCCTTTGGCTCTGTGTGAGTGGCGGTAGGTGAGGTTACACTGTTCAAGGGTCTTCTCCACATAAATACGGCTAGAAAAGTTGCTGCAGTGTCTTAAATACAGTGGTAGCAGCTTTTCCTTTAGATATTTCCTCATTCTTTTCGTCTCTAGATATACTCAGAGCTTATCTTGATCAGTAGGAGTGCTCGGAAGATCATTCTGACCTTTTATACGTTCGATTGATCCATACTATTCGCGTCCGAGGAATAAAATCTCTTCGGACGGACAACGATCTCCTCGGATTGTAATCATTTTTCTTTTTAGGGGATCCCTCTTCCAGATGGGCCTTGCCCTTACCACCTCCTTCTCTTCGGACAAACAGTAATCCTCACATGGGGCTCTAGGCCCACTACGTTAGATTAGGACTTCCCCCCCTCCCCCCATATATATATATACACAATAGAATTTAAACATAATTATGACATCCATGGCTATGACGATTGCTCTTATCATCAGACTAATACATTAATTATTTTTTTGTGTACGTGAAGTTTGAATTCTAGATCTTGACAACCAAACATGTTTTAAAGAGAGAGAGAGAGAGCATGCCTGAGTGTTTTTTTTTTTTTTTTGGTGATCGGTTCCAAATGAAGTTCAATGGGTCATCAAATACCCATTCACAGCTATCTCACAGCATATGATTGACCTGATTAGGATATTTGTTGAAAACCGAATAAGTATATATATAGAGCTTTTATTTTCCAAGTTCACAATATTTCGTTTTGGATTGTCCTGCACAAGGCATTCTAGACTTCTAGTACATGCACCAAGTTCCTTCTTAAAATGAATATTTGCTTAGAGCATATCAGCATAATCATCTGTGTATATATATAGGACGATCAAGAGTGAAATTTTAATTTATATTATAATAGTAACAGACGTGAAAAAATACAAATTTAAATCAAGTGCGATAAACATATATATTAATTACAATAATACAGACATGAAATCAAACATAATATTATATTGATACAATCTTGTGACCTCAACACACCGTCAAGGATATCTGAAGAGCGAGGAGCGAGGACAGGAGGACCCTAATCGATTTCTTTGAGGAAAAAGAATGAAATGGCAACACCCACAAAGTCAGTCAGCATTGATGGAAAAGGTGCATTAGAGTTGTTAGGGCTAGGTGTGAGGCCAGGAGTGCCTAGTACTGGTGAAAGACCAGGAGTGCCTACATGCTGTGCAAAAACAGCCAATACGGAGCAAGCAAGCCATATGAAAAAAGTAGAAGCAAGCCTTTGGATCGCCATGTTAATTTTGTGATATTTTGTTGAAGTAGCTTTGATGTTCAAAGCTCATTGATGGTATTGTTTCTCTTTGGTCCCTTTATATAGGCAGAAAAACCTTAGCAGTAGTTTTCATCGACGAGATAGAAAATTATTTTAGCTATCCGGGGCTAAATGATCCATGAATCTTTTACTGTCCTTTGGGATATCTTCCAAGTGTTTGATTCCAATATTTGGGCATGTATATAGACCAAATGGCATGAGCGAGTCTTAAGTCGTAATAACCATGCATCTGTATAATATATAGCATTGCTGGCCCGATGATAATAACAAAGTTTGAATTGGCACTTCTGTTGATGGTTTCTCACGGAATATATGTGGTGCTTGTTAATTATAAGTGTAAATGTATTGCAGGCTCAATTAGGATTAACGTAATATTCATATATAATCTTATTTAAGATTTTGTATTGTAATGCATAATTCAACATATAGTAAAGATGCAGTTGCAAATGATTTTATCTCATAGATTTAGACAATCAATTTGAACCACATAATCCTCGCATTCTCATTCTCCCTTACTTCTACTTCTCTACAATATTTTATAGTCTCACCCACCAAGGAGCCACAACCACATGTCGCATTCCAAGTCAACCATATTAGCCACCTCGTCAACACTCAACCGCTTCACTGCCCTGTCAACATTAGCTTGAGTCTACACGACCGAGTTAAAACCTCGAACTAGATCTTTGGCTAAATCATAGAATTAGATCGAATCAAATTACAGATCCATACCAATGAACCAGACTATTAACTTTGTCTACTTTGACCAATATTAGGGTTGACGTTTTTCCAATATTATGTATCCTTTTTGTTTTTTGTATAGATTACAATTTTAGATGTCAATTTTCTCATATGAGGCATCCAAGCCACAGTAATCAGCCTATTTTTTGGCCTAATCAATGCAAAATTCACCAACTCATCACTCACACGTGTCTTATCATGTCATATTCCCTTTTAGATATTCCTCGAGCCATCAATGTAGCTGTCCTTAGGCCATAACAGCCCCTTCTTAGTCACTCATGCAACCATTCTTAAGCCTTTATCGTCATTTTTCAACATTCATTTATTGTCATTATTCATTGCGATCACTAGCAATTTTCATGATTTTTTCTCCTCCATCGTACCCAATCCAATTTCCATTCAATACAGTCATTTATGGTCATCAACCTTCAAAGCATTTTTGAGGCATTTTCATGATCTTATATTTCAAACTTAAGGCATTATTAAGATTCTACCTTGAGTTTGAGAGGGAATATTAACAAAATTATGGTTTATGTGGATTTGGATTCAATGTAATAGTAGCACGGTGGAATGCACCTTTAATATCAGAGGAAAGTTGAAAAGCTAAAAAGTTGAAAGGTTTAAAAAATTGATCCAAATACAAACACACACACAAGGGAGAGGAAATGAAATTCTAAAACAAGCACATCACAAACTCCACTTAAAAGTCAATATAACTTTTAAGGGATAGGGAAGAACAAGTTATACTATAGATTTAAAGTTGGGCTTGAGCTTGGTTTGTTTGATAAATAAACAACATAAACAGACTTTTTCTTGAGCGAAGCTCTATTTGTTCATAAATGGCTTGATTCATTATAGTGCTAATAAGATATTTCTTAGACTACACCTAATTGAGAAATCTCTCTTATTGGAGGGGGCAAACAAGTAGAAGGAAGAACATAGCATTAACCAGCTCACAAGGCTTGTTGTCATACTAATTTGACTTTTGTAAAATTCAACATTTTGTTATTTTTACTCTTATTTTTTAATAGATATAATAAAATTTTAATTTATGACATCTACTTTATGATAATTATCCTTTATTATTAGGCCAAGATACCAGTTATTTTTTTGTATAAGCAGGATTCGAATTCCAAATTCTTATGCAACGATAAAAAACTTCAACAATTCAACTATTTATAACTTACTTTATTTTACCATTTAATAAAAAGAAATTCAGATAATGATATATAAAGAATTCAACTCAAGACATTTTCTTTTTCCTTTCACTTTTTCTTTTATCCCATAACCAAAACCTTGTAACGAAAATATAATTTTTCCTATTTTTTCTACATCCTCCCCCGACCTAACTATATTATAAATCGCATTATATAAACCCTACCATTAATGTATCAATTGAACTGCTCCTTTCACTCTCAAAATCATGTTTTTTACTTTTGTTGGAAAATGTAGAAATATTAGCAAATCATGAACGGTCTTGTTGGGGAGAATTATGCTCACTATTTCAATGGTATAGTGTGGCCTTTCCTTGCTGAGAGGGAAGAATAAACAAAGCCAAAAAAAAAAACTATTCCTTTGATAATGATGACTAAAACTGTTTTCATCTACTCACATCCAAGTATCGAACTCCAAAAATAGCAAAAGAAAGACATGAAAATTTTATTATACAAAAATTTAAAAAGTCGAAAAGATGATGTTCTTAATTTACAATTTATTGGGTAATAACTTCGAAATACCACACATGTTTGAAGGGAAGTGCACACATAGATATTGAAATATGCATATCTCTATCATACAAAGTTTAAAAGACCAGGGAGCCTTTAGCATAAGCCTCGTAATTGTTGTCATTCTTGAGTAAGTTAGTGAGACTAGAACTATAAGAAGTTCCCGTAATCTCTCTATACTTTCCCCACCATTTCATGAAGCTGCTCCCAGGCAAGAAAATCTCAGACGATACTGCGTAATTTTTCATCAAATCCAATACATACTTTTCAAACTCAATCAATTCTTTCTTTGCAAAGTCCTTCTCCTCAACACTTGATCCTTCGTTAGTCAGCAATTTGCATGAAATGAGAGCCTCCTCAACATGAGCCCAAAAGCAGGAATCCTCTGTCAGACTTGACGCCACATTCTGTTTCTTCATTTCATTTGGAACACTCGAAGGTTTCTCCGTTTCTTTCAGCAATTGCTCCAATTTTGTGTAATGTTTAGGCCTTCCTTGATTTATGTAGCCTTGTTTTCCTGCCTTGTAGTAATCAGCTATGTCCAGTGGCTCAATCATCCTTCGGTAATTTGTTCCCCGAAGAGCGAACGGGTACGAAGGGAGGCACCTACTGTCTGAGGCCTTTTCTCTGCTTGATCAACCATTTCTTCCCAGTACAATGTGAGGATTTTCTTATGCTTTACCAGGTCAATATTACTCGTATCGATTACATTTTTGTATCTATCATAGTATCCAATTCTGTCGTCTTTAGACACCTTCTTATACTGTTCTAGATAAGCCATATATACTTTTATTTCATTCAACCCCTTGGTGGGATCAAAAGCCTGCTTGTTTGAAATTGCCACAATTTTTTCCCGTCTTTCTGTCTTTTCGATGACACTGTTGATGTCAAGGTTCTGCAGTTGCTGCAATAACTTGTAAAAATGAGTTGGGCCATAATAAGGGGAGTCTTGAAAGATCACAAGGACAATGACAAAGACTTCAAATTGTAGTAATTTTAATCCATGTAAGAAACATTAGAGGCTTTGGTTAGTTGTTATTAATACTTAATCGGTAAGCATCTCATTCGTTATTCATAAATGACATAGATGTAACATTATTCTATTTCTTGTATTGTCTAGGTGTAACATATATGTTCCATACAAATGACAGCTCAAATAAGCATTCTAATTATATTCAATCCAAAAAGAATGGTGACTGAGTTACCTGTGATCGCACTAGTCCAATTGCTGCTAGTTGTGTAATAATGCCTGCCCGTAATGTTGGTGTAGTCCAATCAATTAACGACTCATGATCTGTAGTATCTTTGCAAAGTACCTTAGTTGAGATGTTCCACAAATGTTCCATAGGACTCAAAAACCTTATTAGGATCTTGATTTTCAGGACTCCCTGAATAGGCTACCATCAACAACTCCAAAATGGTTTGGGGATCCTCAAAACAAGAACAACCTAGCTCCGAACACAAGAGAAATGTACCAAAAGGCTTGTAACCATTAATTAAGACTCTGGGAACTGGATCCTGGTCAGAAACTACATGCAAAAAGCAAGAGTTCCATGCTGAATAGTTTGATATGGCTGATTGCAGGTCTTCGTCACCTATAAGGGGTGAACCAAAAGTGATGCAAAGTGGGCGTTTGGAGTTTGTAAAATTGAATTTTTCTAGTAGTGATAAGGTGAAAAGAGTGGCAACAGATCCTCCCAGAGAGTTTCCAGTGATAATTAATGGTTTGGAATTATCAATCTGCATTATGATATTGTACATATTGCTAAATATTATTATGCCAACTATGAATATTAAACACTAACCCGTGCTGGAAATATAAAAATACATTTATGACAAAATTAATAAATATAACTTCCTAATGAATTCAAAATCTATGAAGTTTAAAATTTTATAACTTCAGCTCAATTATACATTATCTAAAACTAATATTATTATTGAATTTAGTTTTGCATAGATCAATACTAACATCTTCATTCTAAAAAGAAGTGCAACTTTTGAAATTAATCCTCCAATAGCAAGTGGAGAGTGCTCTTGGATTTGAGCATAAACTACTTAGTTCCTCAGGAGTGAATGCTCCAAAATTATTTGCAATTGTAAAATTAAACAAGTTTCTCTAACCCATCATATATCATATACACTATATTAAAATGGAAACTCAGTCAAGTTAAAATTGGATTCTAACCGGACTTTAATTTTGTGTCAAATATCTTTTTAATTTTTTCAATAACTTGATGACAAGTGTCATTCTAATTGCTTAATAATTTAACGTCAAGTGTCTTTAGGTATTAATTAATATACTCTAATTTCATGCAAAATGTCTTTTTAATTTTTTGTCAATTGTATATAAATTCAAATTCACGCATCTAATTCTTAGAAAATATAAAAAGTCTCTCTCTCTCTCTCTCTCTCTCTCTCTCTCTATATATATATATATAAAACAGTCATCTGAACAGTTAACACCACCAACATGCATGGAAGGAAAAGATGAACTGATTTACAAAATAAAAGTCAAGAGTATACAGATTTAAGAATATATTTGATAGTAATTGGCGTCATCATCAACCATTGACGCCACTAACATGAAAGAGTAAGATATGTAATAATAATAATAATGAGAAGGCTAGAAAAAAAAAAAAATCTCTAGTAAATAAGGACAAAGTTTAGTTACAAAATTGTTTGTAGTCTAATGCTACAACCTTATTTAATTTTTTTTATTAAATGTGAATTTTAACAAATCCATCATTGAATTATATCTTTTTCTTATATCCTATATGCTTGAAAATTTTATAGAAAATTAAAAATCACTAGCAATGTCATCAATAAATTATTTAAATTCTTTCTCAAAAAAAAAAAATAAATAAATAAATAAATTATTTAAATTGCAAGTCTTTATAGTTTAAAATTATGTATAAAATATAAGCTTGTAAATCATATGGTAAATAATATCTGATTGACAGTAAATTTGACATATATATTAAGAACCTAAATAATATACAATTCAATGGTTAGATTTTCAAAATATGCGGTAATGTTTATTTTATTGAGTTAAGTTGTAGTCTTAAGTTACAACTAATTTTGTAATAGGTCCGACTTGTGTTCATTGTAAGTGTCCACTGGACACGTTGAATTGTGGACACGTGTCCGAATCCAGACGTGTCTAATAGAAATTTCCACTGGACACAAGCCATATCCTTTTATAATTAAATTAAATTTTGTCCATTAAATAGAAAATAAAAAATTTCTAAAATTATACTCTTTAATTTATATTTATAAAAAAAATAAAAATAAAAGGTCAAAAGTTATTGTTTTGGAACAGGACAATGCTAGACACAATGTTTTTTGAGAACAAATTTCATAAATGTATAAACGTAAAGTTGTCAATTTATTATTGATTCTTATTCTTATCAGGATCACCACTGATACAATATTTTTTGTGTACTTTTTACAACTTGCTGTCTCAATAATTATGAAAAAAGATTGTGACAATAAGGCAATAGTGCTAGGACATAACTTTTTTTTTTTTCACAATAAATTTTATAATAGTTGAGTTAGTCAATTGTGAGTGATAAAGAAAAAAATGATGAGTTCATGCATGAATGTGAGTTGTGTCTACTATTCTCAATGGACCCACTCAACAATTATGAAATTTGTTGAAAAAAAAAAAAAAGTGACTATGGTCTAGACGCTTGTTTGGAGATGTCTTGGTGCGGATATGAAAAGTGATATCCATATCTTTAAAATTGGGCTAAGAATACGAACAGAAATATGTGAAAGATTGCAAAATGATTTGTTTATTTATTTGTTTATTTTTTAAAAAACTGAAATATATTAGGTTTACGGATCAATACATCGGAAGATATCAGAAATTTTAAATAAATTAATCAAATATCAATCATCACGATTTTTTTTTTTTTTTAATATAATGATATCCCAAATATGCACTAGTTATTATTTTTGTTAAACCAATTCAACCAGATATAATTTCAAGGATAAATTTTTAATTTAAAACCTTGATAGTAATTAATAATAATGAGGGAGCTTCTGCTAGACTTCTATACAAATTCAGGGAAAAGGAAAATAGATCAGAGTATATATATAGTTACCTTTGATTTCAAGAAAGGGAGCACACCAAAAATGGAGCTAAAAAGCTGAAATGCAGGTTTGTTAATGGAGAAATTTGGGTTGGCTTTGGTGCACAGGAAATTGAAGAGAGGAAAAGAATCCTTAAGAGTTGATGATATAACAAAATCTCCTCCTCCATTTCCCTGAACATAGTCTTTGCTATTAGAAAAAAAAAAAAAGTGACTATGGTCTAGACGCTTGTTTGGAGATGTCTTGGTGCGGATATGAAAAGTGATATCCATATCTTTAAAATTGGGCTAAGAATACGAACAGAAATATGTGAAAGATTGCAAAATGATTTGTTTATTTATTTGTTTATTTTTTAAAAAACTGAAATATATTAGGTTTACGGATCAATACATCGGAAGATATCAGAAATTTTAAATAAATTAATCAAATATCAATCATCACGATTTTTTTTTTTTTTTAATATAATGATATCCCAAATATGCACTAGTTATTATTTTTGTTAAACCAATTCAACCAGATATAATTTCAAGGATAAATTTTTAATTTAAAACCTTGATAGTAATTAATAATAATGAGGGAGCTTCTGCTAGACTTCTATACAAATTCAGGGAAAAGGAAAATAGATCAGAGTATATATATAGTTACCTTTGATTTCAAGAAAGGGAGCACACCAAAAATGGAGCTAAAAAGCTGAAATGCAGGTTTGTTAATGGAGAAATTTGGGTTGGCTTTGGTGCACAGGAAATTGAAGAGAGGAAAAGAATCCTTAAGAGTTGATGATATAACAAAATCTCCTCCTCCATTTCCCTGAACATAGTCTTTGCTATTAGCAGGCCAAGTGAAAAAAGCAACGATGTTATAGTTTGGTAGCTCAAAAACTTTGGAATTCACTAAGGAAGATGGTCCTTCATTTTGACTGGTTTCTTTGCATAGCTCCGTAATTGCAGTCCATGCATGTTGTAGGATATCAAGGTTCACCACAAACTTTGCCAACTCTAATCCACTGCTAAAGCTGCCATCATGAATTAATCATAAGAAAAATTAGCAAAGAAATGATGATGCATTACTCTTTAGAATTGAATTTCTTGGTCAAGAAACAAACTTGAAACGAAGAGAGAGTGAAGAAAAACAAACACAAACAACTAAAGAAATAAAGAAAAAGAAATGATTTGGTTTTTTATTTTATTTTATTTACACTTACTACTGAGTTTGGGTCATCCTCTTTAGCTTTAGATTTGCTTAGTAAAGTTGAGCAAACTTAGTCTCACATATATAAGAATAAAGGTACAGAAATTTCCAGGAAATTTCACAAGACGACAAGTCAATGACCGTGTAGGTTTACTTGACTTGCTTTGGGTTGATGTCATTTTCTATATTATCTTTCAAATAAATGAGCTACCAAATAAGTACTATAAGTATCGAATTGGACCAATTCCACTATTTTGAAAGAAACATTCTTTTGTTTCACACCATCACTCACGGTGAGCTGCGATTCAGTACTCTTCTTAAATCCTCCACAAAGACAAGACAAAAGAAGGACGGTGCCTGTCCTTTCCTACTTAAAAAATTCCATTATGCTCTCCACGTCTAAAGAAAAAAAAAATATAAATTACATTATAAACACGAAAAATTTCACAACACATAGAGTTATTGGGTGTAACATCTACCAACTCTTTTAAATAGTGTATGAGTAATGGTGACACATAGTTTCTCATAACTTGGTGTCATAACTCGTTATGTGACGAGTTGTGATTAGTAAATGTGTGATGGTGAGTTATCTAGGGACACACTTTTGTCAATCACAACTCGCCATGTGGCGAGTTGTAGGCCTTGTGGCACAAAGTTGTGTCTCTAACATTACTTATTGTGTATTATTGTGTGTACGTGCCGACATTTTTTTTTTTTTTTACAATTTTTAAGTTGATTAATTTTAATTGGATTTTATTTATATTTATCATTGATATTTTTTATTTTTTATTTTTATTTTTTTGATAAACTTGACATTTTTTACATATTATTAACAACTTGTGAATTTGACTGCGGTGAAATTTTTCATTCCTCACTTATAGTTAACAAAAAGAAGTTTATGAGATACTGAAATTTTCACATTCTCTCTCTCTCTCTCTATCTTTGTATTGAGTGGATTCAGATGAGTTGAATTATGAGAGAATGTGAAATTTTCTATGGTACTAGATGGTGCATGTAGAGAGGCTCGGAAGCTAATGACCATTTCTTCTAAGGTCGACATCTTGAGGAAATTAATGGCTCTGTTGACAAGAGAAATCCTCGACTGGACACAACATCATTCCCAAAATTGTTGAATTCTCAACTTACTAAAATGGTAGTATTTAGCTATGATTGATGGATAATTAGTAATTAATATACCTTCATTTTTATTATCTTTGCCTATCATTTACATCTCATTAATCTCCGTGAAAAAATTTATGTTGGACTTTTCTTTTCTTTTGCCGAAAAGTTATGTTGGACCTTAGTGCGCCTTTTTTTTTTTTTTGGTATTTTTTTATTAACCGTGATATACATGACCACCACTTGTATACAAATTCTAGTTTAATGAAATAAACTTTCTATTAATAATAATTGTAGGGATAAAGGCCCAAATTTATCTAGTGGGCCTTGGGCCTTATCTGAGGACATGGGTGTGTCCGAGGAGTAGTAGGTAATTGAGAGAGGCCCGAAGCTTAGAGTCACATAAAGAAGAAACGGAGGACTAAAGTCCAAGGAGGAACTCCTTCTCGAATACGATGGATACTGATCGAATCTATATTTCAGCAATCTAGGTGACCTTCCAGGAGGTTTCCACGATAAGGATGAGCCTCATACACGTACCGGAGCAATAAGAACTCATAAATATCTAAAGGAAAAGCTGCTATCACCACATTAAATGCACTACAGCTGCTTTTTTGGCCGTATTTATGTGGAGAAGACCCCTGAACAGTGTAATCTCAACTACCACAACTCACAGAAAGCCAAAGAGGATGTCTAATGAGACATGCACTCAAGTGAAGGCTTAGATGATTAACAAGTGTAGGATCAAGATGGTAGAAAATAAACTATATAATGTGAGAGACCTCTCATGAAAGGAAGGGGGAAAAATAGAAAAGAAACACTGTAGCAATTAAGGTTGTATTTGTAAACAGTTATATTGATTTATACCCAAAATCGTCTCCTCGAATAATGAATTTATTCAGCCCTATGTATCCTGTTCTTACTTGATCATATTTTGAACCCATACTAGCCGTTATTAAATTCACTAGAGCCTAGTTCTTTAACCCACTCTCTACAAATTTATTGTACTGGGCTCACTAAGCCATCATCCTATTCATCTTGGGCTTGGACAACAAATTGTGTCCCTACAATTGGTGCCGTCTATGGGAAGTTCTTGTGTGATAGTGAAGGCAACGGTTAACTATGGTAGAACCAGGTCCATAACAAGCAGAGTTGAGAGGATCCTAACAAGGTGACCCTTTTCTCAAGCTTGAGCAAAGAGGTGACCGCGAAGGAAGTGTCCACACCACACACAATGACAGGAGTCAACCTCGAGGGGGGAGCCATATCTCCCATGCAAGAAACAACAAGAGCATGCAACTGGAGATCGACTAGTTAAAGAGAGAATCACGCCATGCAAAAAGGAAGCAAGCTTCTCTGAACTCCGATGTTTCTTTTGATAATGAAATGGACGTTAATTACAGGCGAAGGTCTCGAACTCCACCCAGCGAGTCCTATTCCTATAAAGAGGAGCATCATCGTGAACGAGGATTTCGAAGCCCATCACGTAGAGGTGTGGGGAATGACATTATAAGCAAGGTCCCGAACCAAATCTTCAAGTTGCCTTTCACGCGTAAGATTGAAGAGGCAAAACTTCCTCGACGCTTTCATCAGCCAATGTTCACCATCTACAATGGTCGAATGGACCTTGTGGAGCACGTAAGCCACTTCAACCAGAGGATGGCTATCCATTCCAAGGATGAAACCTTAATGTGTAAGGTTTTCCCATCCAGTCTAGAACCAGTCACAATGAGATGGTTCGACAGCTTAAGAGTGGATTCTATAAGTTCCTTCAAAGAACTCACCCAAGCATTTGGTTGCCGTTCTGTCACATGTCGTAGGGTTCCTCGATCTTTGGCTTCCCTACTATCCTTTAATATGCGAGAGGGTAAGACCCTAAAAACGTATTCGGATAGGTACTAGGAGATGTTCAACGAGATGGATGGTAACTTTGACGAAGTGGCCATCAGTACTTTTAAGCTCGGCCTCCCAACCAAGCACGGTTTGAGGAAATCTCTAACTAGTAAACTTATTGCCAATGTGCGCCAACTGATGGACATGATTGATAAGTATAAAAAAGTTGAGGAAGATCAGCAGCAGGGGAAAGGAAATGATAAGGTTATCCCTCAGGAGAGGAGGGGTTTCAAGTCGGATTGATACAGTAACAACAAACCACAGAGAGATTTTGTTGGACAATCAGGATCAATGAATCTTCAAGCAGTCAACGCCGTATTCCAAGAGCCGGTGCATCAAGCTCTGGAGAAGATTAAGAATGAGCCATTCTTTAAACACCCAAATAGAATAGTGGGAAACACCGAAAGGCGCAACCAACCTCTATTGCCAATACCACCAAGATCATAAACACATCACAGAAGATTGTAGGAGTCTTTGGGACCACTTGGACCAACTCGTCCGTGAGGGCAAGTTAAAATAGCTCTTACATCACTCTAGTGGTCAGGGGGGCTAGGCAAACTCAGAATCTTGGAGAAATGATTCTTCCAAACCCCTCTTGGGAATGATAAATGTCATCTTCGCTGCTGAGGATAAAGTCAGAACCATCCAGCCTCACGATGATGCTTTGGTGGTTACCCTAAGAATTATGGAGATATGATGTGAAGAGGGTGATGGTGGACCAAGGCAGTGGTGCCGAGATAATGTACCCCGACTTATATAAGGGCCTGAACCTAAAACCCGAGGATCTAACGCCCTACAGTTCACCTTTGGTGAATTTTGATAAGAAGATTGTCACCCTGAAGAGCCAAATTAAACTACCCATGCAAACTGGTTCAGAAGTGGTGCAGGTGGATTTCATCGTTATGGACGCTTATTCACCATATACAGCAATTGTGGCCAGACCCTAGCTTCATACACTAGGAGCCGTTTCTTCTACTCTGCACCAGAAGTTTAAATATCCGTCCGAAGGCTAAGTTAAGGAGATCCTGGGAGATCAGTCTGTAGCTAGACAATGCTTAGTGGCCACCATCTATCATAAACCCGAGGCTGAGTCCTCAGTTCATGCTAAAAAGGATTTACAGCAGTTAAAACCTCCGGCGTTGCCTATCGATGATTCGACTGAGGAGGCGAAATGTGAGGACTTGGTAAAGGTTGTTATTGGTAACGATCCAAAAAAGTTTAGAACTCAGAAATATCTAAAGGAAAAGCTACTACCACCGCATTAAATGCACTGTAGCTGCTTTTCTGGCCGCATTTATGTGGAGAAGACCCCTGAACAGTGTAATCTCAGCTACCACAACTCGCAGAAAGCCAAAAAGGATGTCTGATAGGACATGCACTCAAGTGAAGGCTTAGATGATTAACAAGTATAGGATCAAGATGGTAGGAAAAGAACTCTATAATGTGAGAGACCTCCCATGAAAGAAAGAGGGGAAAATAGAAAAGAAACATTGTAGCAATCAAGGTTGTATTTGTAAACAGTTATATTGATTTATACCCAGAATCGTCTCCTCAGACAGTGAATTTATTCAGCCCTATGTATCATGTTCTTGCTTGATCATCTTCTGAACCCATACTAGCCGTTATTAAATTCACTAGGGTCTAGTTCTTTAACGCACTCTCTACAAATTTATTGTACTGGGCTCACTAGGCCATCATCCCATTCATCTTGAGCTTAGGCCGCAAATTGTGTCCCTACAATAATAATAATAATAATAATAATAATAATAAAGCTTTTATATAGATAATTAAAAAGGTCCAGTTTTTGTCGATTTATTTGTCTCAAAGAATCTTTTATTGTTATACTTGCTGGGGTTTGTTAAGCATCTTTGACTCCATTAATCATAAGTCTTGTAATCATTACCTCACTGGGTTAGTGGAATTTTCGTTATCCAATGTTCTCTCTTTTACCATACTTGGAAAATGTTAATCAATGTTTTAGGAACTATTTTTAGAAACATTTTATTAGAAATGGCGAAAAGCACATTTTAGTCCCTACATTTTCAGGCGATTCTCATTTTAGTCCCTAAATTTTATTTTTACCGTTTTTAGTCCCTATTCTGAAAAACGCCATCTATTTTAGTCATTCCCGTCAGTGCCCTAACGGCAAAATCCTAGGTGGCAGACGGAGTGCATTGCTGGCACACTAAATGCTGACGTCAGCATTAAAATAATAATATAATATATTATTTAGTATTTTAAAAATTCCACGTCATTTTTTAAAAACAAAAAATAATTTATGAATTTTAACTAAATTAAAAAAAAACAAAAATAAAAACCGAAAATAATATAAATTGAGATCTACCATTACTTTGAGGAAGAACATAAACCTACCCATTATTTTGTTTGCAACCAAACACAATATCAGCTGAAAACCTTTATTATCCAAAATATTTCAGAAACCCAAAAATTAAAAAAAAAAAACTGAAGTTGTTCTTCTTCCCGTTCTTCCTAGACCCAGAAAAATCACAGGTTCAATACCATGGAGAACAACAACCACCTTCCTGACGACCATACCGGCATTTCGCCGGTGCCGGAAGCTAAAGATGACGCGGAGCCAAAACTTGATTCCGCGGCAGAGGAGATCAAAAATGAAGAATCTGAACCTCATTTTGACCTCGAGAAAGCTTCTGAGGATATTGACAAATTTCTCTCGTCTCTGACGAGCGACGACGTTTCGGTGGAGGTTCCTGAGTTGGTGGAGAAATACTTGGATCTCGTGGAGCAGAAAGTTTCCAGCGAAGGAAGAGCTAAGTGGCGCCAGGTTCCCGATGAGGACTCAGCGTTTCTCGAGTCTCTGGATCGGGTTTCCAAGCTGACGAAATCACTTCGGGAACTGAAACCGGAGGAGGAGAAATCGGAGTCTCGTGGCTCTCTGATCAATCGCATCGGAGGGATTCAGTATAGGAAGAATAACTACAGTATTTTTTATTTTTTTTTTAATTTCTGGGTTTCTGATGTTAGGGAAAGAACAATGGGTTACTAAATTTTTGATAAGCACTGATTGGGTTTTGTTTTTATGGGTTTTGTGTGTGTATTTGTTTATGAAGAAAATTTTTGGGTCTAGGAAGAACACGAAGAACAACTTCAGTATTTTTTTTTTTTTTTAATTTATGGGTTTTTGATGTTAGGGAAAAAACAATGGTTACTAAATTTTTGATAAGCACTGACTGGGTTTTGTTTTTATGGGTTTTGTGTGTGTGTTTGTTTATGAAGAAAATTTCTGGGTCTAGGAAGAACACGAAGAACAACTTCAGTATTTTTTTTTTTTTTTTTTAATTTCTGGGTTTCTGATGTTAGGGAAAGAACAATGGGTTACTAAATTTTTGATAAGCACTGACTGGGTTTATTTACTTATTTTCCCGTACCAAAAAAAATATTTTTGATAATAAAGATTTTCAGCTGATATTGTGTTTGGTTGCAAACAAAACAATGAGTAGGTTTATGTTCTTGTATGTTCTTACTCAAAATAAAGTTAGATCTCAATTTATATTATTTTTGGTTTTTATTTCTGCTTTTTCTTTTTTTTATTTAGTTAAAATTCATAAATTATTTTTTGTTTTTAAAAAATGACGGGGAATTTTTAAAATACTAAATAATATATTATATTATTATTTTAATGCTGACGTCAGCATTTAGTGTGCCAGTAATACACTCCTTCTGCCACCTAGGATTTTGCCGTTAGGGCACTGACGAGAAGGACTAAAATTGATGGCGTTTTTCAGAATAGGGACTAAAAGCGGTAAAAATAAAATTTAGGGATTAAAATGGAATCGCCTGAAAATGTAAGGACTAAAATGTGCTTTTCACCTCTTAACTATTGATAACTGTTGCACTAGCTTCTCAATCCTTTTAAAACAATATATATTTCTTGGCAACAAATAATTACAGCCCTATTTTCCCTAGTGTCCTCCACACAGTCTTTCCACATTTCCCAAGTGTAAAACGTTTTTAGGCTTTTAACTTTTTACTTATTTATTTCGATAGCCTTTTTCTTTTTGTACCGCGTCCTTCTGTTATTTTTCACGTTTTCTACTTTTTATTTATTTATTTAATTATTTTAATAGAACACGTTATCGTTTTAACGCTTATAAAATGACACCCGCCAACTTTACTTTTCAACCCACTCTCACTGCAAACAAGAATCTGAAGAAAGCCTCCAAAATCAGGTTCTGATTTCTGAACTTGTTCTCTTCCACCTTCTATCACACTCCTCAGTAAAGAAAGAACTACTCCCTTTTCCTCATCATCGTGATCATCTTCGTAACCAGGGTCTCCACTCTCTGTTCCTTGGTGTGGTTGAAATATTTTTTGGGTTCTCTTACTAAAATGGCAAAAGGTGTCAAATTTTTGAGTTCTTGGATTGAGGTTGCACCTGCCCTTCTCATTTCTCCCAATAAGCTTCCTATTTTTCCTGTATTGGAGACAATTATTGAAGAGGAGGCTGAAGAATGCAACGAAGACTACTAAAATATTGGAGTATTTTTTTTTTTTTTTTTTTTTTTTTTTTTTTTTTTTTTTTTTTTTTTTTAAATTTTGTGGATTTGTTCATACCCTTCAATTATAAATTTTAAAGGTAGCGAATGGGCATGTAAGTTTTGAAGTTCATCCTATCCAAAAAAAAAATGTATGTCTGGTAGCAATTCCTTCCTCTGCAATTTCCAATTGGACAATTTTTCTTCCTTATAGCTTTCCTTAATAAAAGAACTTAGGATATCTCTTAGCCCTTAAAAATAAAAATAAACATTATAATCATGGGAGATATGTGCTTCTACTTCAACAAAGAAAAAGTCATGGGAAATATCAAATATGGGCCAATTGCGAATTAAATTACTCTTGAACTTTGGGAAGAGAAATAGCCAAGAAGATGGGTTAATTGTATCTATTCTATCCCCTAAACTTTCGTGTGCAGTTTTTTTATTTATATTTTAATTTTATTTGCGGTAGTGCTACCAACATTTTTCTAGCTAGGATTATAATTTTAAAAAAACATTAATTACATGTTAAACACTATATTTTAAGGTTGTATGAAATTAAACCTTATAATTTTAAAAGCTTTAAATTGAACCCTAAAGTATAGAACAATTACAAGTTTAATAATAGCTTCTGATGATGCAAAAAATCACCAAGTTGAGGACCTCGTCTCACTAGATGTACTATCTCGTGGCTGGTCGTGTCCCTGGTGCAAACCTACAAGAAAGCTTGGAAAAGAAATGTAATGCACTAGTGCAAGGTTTTAAAAACCGGACTGGTTAAAGAACCAGAAAAGGTAGTGATTTTCGGTTTTATGGTCAGACCATAGTTGGACCGATGGTTGAACCAGTGATGTCATAATTAATTAATTAATAATTTTAAATTATAAAATATAAATAATAAAATATGTAATATTTAAAACTAAGAATATTTGGTTTTAAATATTAAATATTTTATTATTTAAAAAATGTGAGTTTAATTATGACATCTTATATTTAGAAAATTAAAATAACAAATCCACAACTTATATAGTATTAACAATATTTAGTATGAAATTAACAATACACAATAAATTAGTAATTCAAAAAAAAAAACAAGAAAAAGAAAAATTGTACTATTATTTATTACTAAATTTATATGGATTATTATTGTGCATTTTTTTATATATTATGCTTTGGCTACATTTATTATATATTACTGTATATATTATTTATTTATATGATCAAAATTGGCAATTGGCAGGTAACATGTCACTTAGCTCTTTTTCTCTGTATCAAAGTTCATGAAATAGGCTAATAGCCCAAAGGTTGCCAAAAGCCCAACTTATATACTATTTATTTATTTATTAAATTGATAAAAAAGAAATATATATATATATATATACTTACAATCTAAAAATGCATATGACATCCCACCCTAAATTGTTAAAATGAAATCTTACCTATAAGAATTGACATGCACATGATAATGTCTGAAAAATTGTCAGAATAATATCTTAGCCTAGAAGGTCACGGGAAATGTTTAAAGCAACATGTTTTTTGGCTTCTTGTGCCACCAATAATTAAAACCCATATTTCCCCACGTGTAAAAACTCTTTGATGGGTTTTTGGCTTTTAGCTTTTTAATTATTGATTTATTTCGATGGCCCATACGGTGCCGTGTCAACTCACTGTTCACATCGTCGCTTTAAGGCTTATAAAATGACACACCCACCACCTACTTTACAATCAACCCACTGGTCTCAGTTTCTCACTCTCTCACCATAGCCAACAAGAACAACAACTTCAAGAAAGGTCCCGAAACTTTCATACACTCCCATCTTCAATCTCACGTCTCCAGCAAAGGAAGAACTACTCTCTTTTCATTTCTTGCTAATTTTCACAACCAGGGTCTCTCTCTGTTACCTTGACTCGGTTGAAAACTTTTGTGTTTGCGGCTTATTTAATCAGCAGGACAACGCTATTTTTTCTTAGTTACTACAATGGCAAAGGGTGTTAGATGTTTGAGTTCTTGGATTGAGGTTGCACCAACCCTTCTTATTATTTCTCCCAAAAAGGTTCCTATTTCTTCTGTATTGGAGACTATTACTGAAGAGGAAGCTGAAGAATGCAATGAAGACTCCTAATTTATTGGAGTTCTTTTTCTTTTCTTTTTTTCTTAAAATTTTGTGGATTTGTTCGCAGACCCTTCAATTATAAATTGGGTTTCGAACGGGACTGTAACTTCTGTAAATTTTGTAGTTCATCATAAGTCCTAATAATCAGTTTTGCCTTTGTACCAATGTCTTCCTCTGCAATTCCAATTTTTCCTCTAATAAGTGGGGGCAATTTAATAATCTCTTAGCAAAAACCAAAAGGAATTCAGTCACGGGAAATATGAGCCATTGGCTAATTCAACTATATAAATGGTCCCACTAACTAATAATTAACTCGTTATATCTCATATTTTTCTCATAACTTTGGGAGGAAAGAAATTTAGGAATATGGAGGAAAAATAAATCCTCCATTTTCTTTTTGGCTCACTACATTTCTCTTCAATCAAATGATAGATTTCTTCATTCAACCTCTCTTTTCTCTTTCATTTGTCACTGCCTTACCTCAATTTTTTTTTTAAAGGAAAATTATATGCTTGTAACAAATTAGTGGTGCCTCCTGTTTGAAGCACGTAAAAATCCACTGTCCATAAAAAAACAAAGAATTTTCAATGATGAATCTGTTATCATTTCAATACCGTACGGACACTTTGCAACTGACATCCACAACGCCTCACTCTATTGAAACTAACCAAATAGTACATCTTTATCTTTTGAAAGCTCCACCCTATTAGTAGAACTCACCCTTGTAAATCGACTTACAAGAAGAGGATGTTCAAAAGATTATATACATATCTCTGAACTTACACTTAAGCAATATGGATATTAGAATCATAACAGAGAGAGAGGACTCATATTTGAGCTTGGCAAACCATGTGCGACATATGTCAAATACCCACTCATGGATATGCTTGGAAAGTTGCACTCCGTTATTGCCTAATCTGCATTGTAAATGCCATCTCCACCATGAAATGTTTGGTTTGGTGGAGATTTCCCCAACACCTTGACCAATATCTATGAAGTTTAATCCTAGCATTATTTTTACTTGACTAGAATCGTTATCATCAAGTAGTGGGCAACAATAATCTTGCACAATCCAAGTATCATCAAGTAGTGGACAACAATAATCTTGCACAATCCAAATTCATGTCTCCAAAGGGCTCAAATCTAAAACCAGCCCTATAGCAAACCATATAAAAGTAAGTCATGACCAAGGTTCAAGTGATAGCCTAATTACAAAAGTTTTGCAACTCAAGTGAAATCTCTAACACTATGTTTGGGAAGGAGAGAAAGAAAAGAAAGTAAAAGAAGAGAAATGAAGAGAGAGTTGCTATATTCTCCTGTTTGGTTAAATGGGAGAAGAGAAAGCCAATGAAATAATTTCCTCTAGGACCCATACTTCGCAATCAGCCCAAATTAGGCGGATTTGGAGTGAAGCAGTGGAATAAAAATAAGTGGACCCCATGTACTTATCTACTTATGAACCAATTTTACAATTATACCCATAACTTTTATTCATATTTAGCATTCATGCGGGCATAAAAGTAAAATGGCATATTTTTCCTTTTGGTTTTCTTTCTCTTTGCAAACCAAACAAAGGAAAGAGAAGTGCATTCTTTTCTCTATTTCCAAACATATATGAGAGAACGGTTTCCTTTTCTCTTCTCTCTCATCTGCTTTCCTTTTTGCTCATTTCTCTTCTCTTCTCTTCCCTGATTTGCTCATTCCAATCCTCTTCTTTTTTTTTTTTCTTTTTTTTTTTGTGGTGATTTAGAGTTTTAAAATAAAGTATTAAAATTAAATCTTTTATGCATTTTTAGAAAAGTATTAAAATGAAATCTTAACTAGGTCACGGGAAATTTCAAAGCAATATGTTTCTTGTCTGCTTGCCACCAACAACTGCAACCATGCTTTTTTTTTTTTTTTTTTGAAAAGAACTACAGCCATGAATTTTTTTACTAGAGCCCTTCACACTTCCAATATTTCCCACGTGTAAAACTTTTTGCTATGTTTTACTTTAACTTTCAATTATTTATTTCGATGGCCCTTTTGGCTTTTGCTTTTGTACCGCGTCCTCTCATTGTTCACGTTGTCGTATTAACGCTTATAAAATCCCAGGTCCACCTAATTTACTCTCAACCCACAGCTCTTAATTTCTCACTCTCTCTCAAGTATCAACTATCAAGAACTCCTCTCTTAATCTTATACTCCATCTTCCATCTCACTTCCCAGCAAATGAAGAATACTCCCTTCTCATAATCTTGTTCATCTTCATAACCAGGGTCTCTCTGTCTCCTTGGTATAGTTGAATTTTTTTTTTTTTTTTGGTATTAGCAGGACAAAGCGATTCTATTAATTACCACAATGGCAAAGGGTGTCAAATATTTGAGTTCTTGGATTGAGGTTGCACCAGCCCGGATTATTTTTCCAAATAAGCTTCCTGTTTCTCGTGTATTGGAGACAATTATTGAAGAGGAAGCTGAAGAATGCAACGAAGACTCCTAATTTTTTTTTAATGAAATTCTGTGGATTTGTTAATACCCTTCAATTATAAATTCTAAGGGTAGTGAATGGACTTGTAAGTTTTGTAGTTCATCTTAACAATCAGAATTGTCTTTGTACCTATGTCTTCCTCTTCAATTCCAATTTTTGTCTTATAAGTAATCTTTTTAGCATAAACAAATAGAGGGTTACAATCACGGAAATATGGGCCTTTTGCTAATTAAATTTCTCTTCAATCATGGACAAAAAACGATCAAAGAAGAACCTTAATTGTTACTACATCAATTGAACCCCGTTAATGTTGCAGGTGATTAAAAATCCACCCAAGTCCATAAAAAAAAAAAAAAAAAAAAACTAAGACCATATGAACTATTAGTTTACATCAATACCAGTACCATATGGATCTTGTTGTAAAATACCGGAAGCTCAAATTACAAAGATTGATTGTGAAAATATTTTAAGCTTGTGAAAGATCTTCAAACTAACAATAGGAATGAAGAAAATTAATCAAAAACAAATTTGACACAAAACACCAAAATTTGCGTGATTCGGCAATAGTCTACATCTACAGGCGACGACGAACAAATTTCACTACAACAAATTTGAGATAATACAAATTGGTATAGAGGCACTTTACAAACCCAAATCTCAAATACACCCAAATAACTCTCTCTCACAAATACAAAACCAAATAACCAAATATGAACCAAAGGTTCACAAATACCAAATACCAATTGCGCACAAACCAAAGAGAGAGCCAAGAAAGAGCAAATCACCAAACCACAAAACCAAAACCAAGCGGTAACAAACCTCTCTCACTTTTCCAAATTACAACCCACAAATATCAAAGAACCAAACGAAGAGAGAGCCTTTTCTCACATACACTCTCTAATCTTTCTCTCTCTAATTTTCCGTAGCAACACTATACTTATATAGGAGACTTGAGTAGGCTAGCATATCCAAAACCAAGAAGAACTAGATTTCTTTTCCACAAACAAAAGGAGAATCACTCCTATTCCAAAAAGAATTCCAAATCAAGTGGTAGACAAGGCTTCTAATAAAATTTGATAACTTCAAATAACAGTAATCCAAAAGGAATAAAATTCATTCCTTATCCAAATCCAACAAAGAGTCGAACTCCTAATTCAAGTCATATTCTACAGATCTTGCTAGGTTTCCCCAAGATTGACAATTGGGATAGATTTTATTGATGTTTGTTTATAGAATCTATTTAGCTGAATGCAAGCACAATCAATGAACCTAATATGGATCTCGTTGGCGAAAAAGAAAATTTTAGTTAATTTCACTTGAGAGCTTTGGGGGCTAGTGGGGTAGGTGGAATTGAGGTGGAAGAGGAGCTTTGTGTTGGAAAATTTAAACCCTGGTTGATAGAATTAACAAGTTTTAAACTCAAGTTGTTAATTAGATTTATTTGTTAAAAAAAAGAAACATCAATATCATGTCAAAATCATATGCAGTGGAAAAGTAAATAAGACAAGATATGATGACCCAGGAAACCAATGAAACAAACTAATTTCACAGTAAAAAAACCTGGAAGGAATCCTTCCCGAAAAGCAATCCACTATAATAAAGAGAAGTTTCAGATCTAGTACAAAATTTTTATCCCTAGACTCTACAATCCCTGTAAATGAACTTACAGCAGAAACCTTCTACCGCTTCAGAACCTCTGAACTCTTCAATATATGAACGCCACCCTTTGATGATACACGAATCTCAGTACATGACTAACCAATTGTGCACATCCTAGTACGTGACTTTAATCACTAACTAGAGAAAGATTGTTGGCTGCAAAGTTCTTCACTTCATCAACAATGAAGATCAAAAAGCACTTAGTTACAAAACTCTAAGGCGCAAAGGCGCAGTAACTTCTTTTAGAGAGAATAAGACATCGGTCACCTTTTGCTTATGTTCTCCTTGTATTCTCTTATGTAATGGCCTCTAAAATAAGTTTTATATAGGTCTAGGGTTGTGAGAAAAGAAATCCTACACAAATACATAAGCCTGGCCCAAAAATCAGATCTGAAAATTCTGATTTCCGTAACCTCGATAGATAGTATCTATCGAGCCTTATTAAACTTTGATAGATAGTTAGGTGTTGAGGAGGTGTCGAGAAGTTGTCGAGGGAACAGCAGCTTTCTCGATCGATCTACCAACTGTCGAGAAGGTGTTGAGATTGCAATAAGAAACACCTTAAGAGCTCAATAGATAGCCAACTGTCGAGAGGTGTCGAGCAGCTGTCGAGATATCTGTCCGTAGGTGTCGAGCCATCTGTCTAGTTTTAATGAACAACTTTTCTTCACTTGTTTCTTGGTCCAATCTTCATGGCTTTAATACTAGACTTGAACAATATGTTTCTTGAAGTATTAAACACATCCTAGATCTACCCAAATACAAGTAAAGTGCGTTTTGTTAAAGGATTAGCCAATTACATAAAAGAATTACATATGTTCTTAACAAGTAAACCATATATGTCCTAACACTCTAAAGCAATTTGTTTCTATGAAACCAGATTTGATCACATATAACAACTGCAATTGGAGTAAAGGAAAGGGCCTCTTGCAATAGGACTGAGAATAAATTTGACCCAATTAGCTGGGCAGCTTAGAGGGGTCTTATCTATATGGATTGGCCATGGGAAAATCGCCACACTAATTGAGCTATGGGGCATATTGAGTGAAGATGTGTGGAGTTGTTTCCCATACTATTTTCCATGTCAAGAGTTTGTGGTAGGGACTGATTTTGGCTTTTCATTTTGAAATACCAGTCAGATTTTGACAAGGGACCATAGGATTCAAATATTTGTTCTTGCTCTGTAAGGTATGCCGATTTTACAAAATTAGCTTGCTGCTATTATGAGCCCAAATGGATATTTAAAATTTCTCCTAGAGTTTGAGTCTTTGTGAATCAAAAAGTGTAAAGAGCTTACCCATGTCCCATTAAAAGTGTTTGGATTAATAGGATTAGATACTCCGTAGATGTATGGTAGTTCTTGGATTGGAGTGAGAGGGATAGAGTTTTCCATATTGGAGATGTAGGGGGAATCTCAAATTTAAGTCTCTTTGAAAAGTGATTTTTAGTAACGTTGTTTAGGTGTTGTAGAAATACATATAGTTATATAGGTTAAAAAGTATTATGAAAATATGTGTTGTAATGTTTAAACACTGAAAACTGTTGCTTAAATAACCATACCAAACCGGCCCCTAGTTACTTTCGATCTAAAAATTATATGACATTGCATCTTAAATTTGTTAAACTCAAATCTTTACTATAAGAATTGATCACATACATGATCATGTCTGAAATTTGTAAGAATGATATCTTAACATAGAAGGTCACGGGAATCTAAAGCAACATGTTTCTTGGCTTCTTGGCACCAATAATTACAGCCACGAATATTTTACTTTGAGTCCTCCACACTTCCCATATTTCCCACGTGTAAAATCTTTTGGATGAGTATTTTAGCTTTTAATTGTTTTTTTTTTTCGATGTCTCCTTGGTACCGCGTGGTCTCATTGTTCACGTTGCCGTTTTAACGCTTATAAAAAATCACGTCCACATACTTTTAACTCTCGACTCATAACTCTCAATTTCTTATAACTCTCTCTCTCTCAAATCTTTAATCTCACTTCTCCAGCAAAGGAAAGAGCTACTCCCTTTTCATTATTAGCAGGACAAAGCTATTCTCCAATGGCAAAGGGTGTCAGATTTTTGAGTTCTTGGATTGAGGTTGCACCAGCACTTCTTAGTTCTCCCAATAAGGTTTATATTTCTCCTGTATTGGAGACAATTACTGAAGAGGAAGCTGAAGAATGCAAAGAAGACTCCTAAAATATTGGAGGGTTTTTATTTTATTTTATTTTTTATATAATTATTTTTTGGGTCCTTCCTTCAATTTTGTGGATTTGTTCGCAGACCCTTCAATTGTTAATTGGGTAGCGAATGGACCTGGAAGTTTTGTTGTTTATCCTAACAATCACATTTGTCATTGTAGTTTGTACCAATGTCTTACTCTGCAATTCCAATTTTTCTCTAATAAGTGGAGCAATTTAATATAATCTCTTGACAAAAAAGAATATAATCGTGGGAAATATGGGCCATTTGCTAATCAAATTTCTCTTCTATCATGGACAAGAAATCTAAATTGTAAGATTTAATTGTTACTAGATCAATTGAACTCCGCAGGTGATTAAAAATCCACTCAAGTCCACCAAAAAACCAAGAATTTGTGAACTATTATTAGTCTACCATCATACCAATATCATATGGATCTCTGCTGGGTTTTCCCAAGATTGACAACTGGGACAGATTTTATTGATGTGTACATTTAGGGGATCTATTTATCTGAAAGCAAGTACAATCAATGAACCCAATAGGACATGTCAAATACTGCCAAGCTAGTTAGCAGATTAGAATGGAGATTCTTAGAGCACCCACAGTAGATGTGAGATATATGTCAAATGCTAAATATTTGGCACATATTCCACACCAAACTCAATTTGAGGCCATTTAGCAGACTTAGGATATTGTATTTTTTTTGCAACATTGAACAGTACCGTGGCAAATTTGCCACGGTACGGAATGCATGTGGTAAAATTTTTAATGTGTTGATTGTGTTGATGAGTTGTAATAAATATTATTTTAATATGTAGTAAATATTATTTTAATGTATAAAATTAAATTATAAAATATCTGATAAATGGAATGTTATAAAATGATGTAATAAAATAATAAAGTAAGCTTTTAATATGATAAAATGACATAATTTTGAGAATATCTATTGCGGATGCTCTAAGTACTATGGGAGTTCCATAAGTCACGGTCGATCTGAATCTTTACATTTCAAAAGAGGGTTCCTTAAATTTCAAGGACATAATTTCCCATTGATCAACACACCTATAAGTCTATAACAGACACCTCGAGAAAAAAAAAAGGACAAAAAAAAAAAAAAAGGTTTCATAAGTGTGATTATTAATTCGGTCCACTTGAACTTATAGTACTCATGGTGTGGGGGCACTCTGCGTTAAGACTATTCACGTCATGGCACATCAGTTTTACTAAACAGACTACTCAAATCAAGTAACTCCTAAGCACGGAAGTGTAATCTAGAACAGGACTCCCATGAATACACCACACACAGGGGCCAAAGGAGAAGTGGATTGAAGACAATATTGGAGCATTCATGATCTGCTTCTATCTGGCACAGCTGAAACAGCTATAAAAGACCATTACTTTTTGTGCTTATCTTCTTAAATTTTAGATTCCATTCATCACACATGGGAACACATCACATGTCACTCTAGAATTGAACAAATGGGCCCAATTCTCGCTTCTCTATAATCACTAAATCCGGCCCCATTTCTTTAACGCGTGGCTCTGAAATCTCAGCACAAAAATTTATGTACGTTTCCTTACCGAAACTTCAAGATAAAGTTAAACCTTTTTTTTTTTGGGCTTTTTGGAGGCTTCCTCATAGTTCTCTAAACATGTTTTTAATGAAGTTCCTTGTAGTTTCTACTTTCTACTTTCTGCTACTATTACCATGGAAAAAGAACAGTAATAGAATAGTAATCAATCAATAAATGGTAAAGTAGACCGTGTACAATAATTCTTGCTTTGTGCGTGAAACGTGGCAACATAACAACCATAGGAATTTCTTCTTTTGTCTTGGTCTAGCCAAGGGTCTTTTTCTATGTATCAGGATAATAATAATGATGATTAGAAATAAGCATAATTAACTAATAATTCTTAGTTTTAGGACCACAATTTTAATTGAGTGTCTATCACCTATGTATTAACCCACAATTTTTTCTTCATTACTTGTCCTTTATCATAAATAATGAAATACAAATTTATTTGGATATAATTTATTTGCTAAAAATTAAAAATTTATTGTTGAAAGCATTGTAATAAAATAAATTTTAAAGATATAAATAGTATCATGAGACTCAAAAATAGATAGATACGCATATTTTTTCGTTTTTGACTGGGTCATAAATAGTATCATAAGACCCAACCAAAAACAAAAACGTAAACGTAAACGCAACATTGAATCATTTGCACGCATAATATTAAAGAAGTTGTGAAATAAACTGTGGTCCTAAATAATATTCAGAATTTGGTTACACAAAAATAAGTACAATGATTGGTGGCGGCTGGGCCAAGAAAACGTGGCCAGAAATGAGTGGTTGAGAATGTAGGGGAGGTGTGAGGTGGGGCTGAGTTGGACTGTTTTGGCGAGGACGGTGGTGATGGTGTGTGTGTGTCTATGAAAATTGAATTATTATTGAATGAATTATCAGTTGGTCGGTTTAGTCACGCCTGTAAAACATTGTCACGATATTCACAGTACTCATGTGATTTTTTGACCTGTCCATCGCCTACAATGTTTTAATGGTAGGGCCACCACCAAAGTTGGGGGACACGTGTTAGCCTATGAGAGACTTTAAAATTGAACGTTCATGACTTTCGTAGTTTGGCTCCGCCACATTTCTACGACATGGGCCCCATTTTGGATCATGATCGCCCAAACTAAATATTTCTTTGAACTTCGCATTCGCAATGAATGTAAGGTGATGATCATTTTGAAAACAATCATCTTAAAATTATAAATGCATATATTAAGCATAGCCTCTACTTTTTACACCGCTATTTTATTTAAAAATATATTTTGGTTTTCACAATAGTTAAAAGTCATGACTTGAAAGACCGAATTTTTTTTCTACCCCGCTATGGACTCATGGGACTTTTAAACCATTTCATGGATAAAGAATGGATTAGGTCAGTTAAATTGGGATATTAAATTATAAATTACACTCCTACATTTTAAAAAATATTTAAATTTTACGTTTTAAAATTTTAGAATTTGAATTTTATCCCTTAAAATTTAAAAATGTTTAGATTTTATACCATAATATTTCAAAATTTATATTTTACCCTTTAAATTTTAGAGGTGTTTAGATTTTACTTCTTAAAATTTAGAGTTGTTTGGATTTTACATGATAAAATCCAAGTTCTGAAATATCAAGGTATAAAATTCAAATACTTTTAAATTTTAAGAGTGTAATTTATAATTTACAAAAAAAAAAAAAAATTGTCTAGAACTTCGTAACTTATTATACATTTGGAAATTGATTATAAATTAGTTTTTTTGCTTAAAATATTCATTGTTTGCGAGTTACTCAGCTTTATTTCAAATAATATGAGTTTCAATTTTTTTAAAAATAAATTTGTAACTTTTTGTCTCACATTATGTAAATATACTAAATAAATAAATAATTCCAAACAAACATAGTGATAAGTATAAGATACTTTTCTTTATTATAAAAAACAATAAATTGAATCATCTCTCATCCTTATTATACCTATCCAATTATTTAAAAAAATAAAAAAAATATTCTTATATATTAATAAGATATTAGTTAATGTCATCTCACAACTCATAAGTCACAACTAAAACAGCATTATATCATTATATGTTCGTTGAGTGTTTTTAACGGTTGATCCAATTAGTGGCGGTGTAATGATAAAATTTTTATTAGCACGATAAGACCTTGACTCAAAAACAATATTCATTCTTTTTTTGTTTTTGTTTTATATTGCGTCTAACCTAAAATCACTGGAAAGAAAAACCACAAAAGCAAAAAATAATAATTTTGCCATTTGAAGTTCTTGTCCTCGGTTAAAGACACGACAAAAGATAATTGAAGAAAGTTCTAGTAATCAACTTAAAAAGAAAAGAAAAGGGAAAACAATAGTGAAAATGAAAGAAAAGAAATTCCTACCTAAAAACCCATGTGACGTGATAATCTTTGTCGATACTATCGAAATTTGTAGTGACTCTTGTCTCTTAGAACTTTACTCGAATCATGTTTAGCAGAAGACGAATCAGAGTGAGCCAGAGAAGCACACGGAGAAATGTAGTTCTGGTACAACATAAATTGATATAATTTTTGTCACAATTATCTTACATATTAAACTGTAACGATAACTGTCTACGGTATTTTCGCCATCATTCATCGTATGCTATAAATATAAATATATAATTGTAGTACAAATTGTGATATTTTATGTGGCTAAGAATTTTTCGACAGACAACTTTACCAAAAGGTTAGGTAGCGATAAATCCGAAAGTGAAAGGAACTAAAATTAGCATGATGGGGCGGCAAAGCTAAGTTTATTAATTAACTAACTTGCTCAATCCAAAACCTCCCATATATACCCCCCCTGAACTCCTCTACTTTCCCATCAACATTCAACAACACTAGCTTAGAACTCTCTCTTACTTGCTCAGCATCTCCTAGCTCTCTCTCTTCTTCTGTCACTGCTACTCACCCTAGCTTTTAGCTATGGCTGCCAAGGATATTGAAGGGTTCCCATCTAAGGACTACCATGACCCACCACCAGCACCATTGGTTGATGCTGAGGAGCTTACACAGTGGTCCTTCTACAGGGCTATTATTGCTGAGTTCATTGCCACTCTCTTGTTCTTGTACATTACTGTGTTGACTGTAATTGGATACAAGAGCCAGGCTGACCATTCTACTGATCCGTGTTCTGGTGTTGGAATTCTTGGCATAGCTTGGGCCTTTGGTGGCATGATCTTTGTTCTTGTTTACTGCACAGCCGGTATCTCAGGTGGGTTCTCTATTAAATATTCTTAATTTTGACTATGAGACTTGTAATTCAGTGGGATTATATAGTTATGATTGAGAATTTGGGTTTGAATCTCAGTTCTCAGAAGAAAAAAAAAATCATAACTTTAAATTTTTCTAGATTTTGTGATCTCCTAAAAATTGAATAAGATTTATTGAAAGTATGAAAAACATATTTATGAAAAATATATATATGTTGTGATGACATGCAGATTCCGATTTCTATAATTAAACAAAAAGGAAACAAATATGTGAGTTATAGCTTTGAGCTTATAGTTAATTGTACTAAATTATGCAGTAATGCAACATTATTTTCTCATAAAAACATTATAATTATTTCAATTTTACACCCATCAAATTAAAACCTATTACCTTTACAATTACCAAAAAAAAAATTATGAAATTTATTGCGTTAAAAAAAAGTTGTGATTTGGTGTGATAATAGACTTATTGTTTTTACAAATATAACATGTTATTATGACACTTTCAAATTTCTATATTTTTTATATTAAAAAAAAAAAAATAAGCAAAGCAAAGATGGGAGCTATATAGCATATAGAGAGGGCTTACCCTTTTCACTAAATTGGGCAGGTGGGCACATTAACCCTGCGGTGACATTCGGGCTATTCCTGGCTAGGAAGGTCTCGCTGGTTAGAGCCATATTGTACATGGTAGCTCAGTGCTTGGGAGCCATATGCGGATGTGGGCTTGTGAAGGCATTCCAGAGGGCTTACTATAGCAAGTACGGTGGTGGAGCCAACGGGCTCAATGATGGATACAGCAAGGGCACCGGATTGGCTGCCGAGATCATTGGTACCTTTGTTCTTGTTTACACTGTGTTCTCTGCCACTGATCCAAAGAGAAATGCAAGGGATTCCCATGTTCCCGTAAGTAACCATATCCAACTTTACAATTTTGTCGAGGAAAAATGCTAAATGCATTCTAGGAATTAGGTGTGTTATGATTCTCAGTTGAATTCAACCGTATAATTGAATTGATCAATAAGCCACATGTTTCAATTTAGTTGTCTTGACAGAATGATGTGTTGTATTGTGTTTATTACAGTCACAATGATTGAATTTAATTGGAAACCTAATGTCCAACAGCTAAGAAATTAAGACAATCATCTGAAAGGCGTTTGATTGAATTTAATTGAAAAACCTAATGTATGACATCTAAGAAACTGACGGAAGTGGAAATGTGTTCTTATTGGTAAATATGTGAAAATGAGGAATTCTCGAACTTTCTAAAAATGAAATGTGTCTTCAAATTGAAGTTCATTTGAACAAAATAATCATTTTTACATCAATTTGATTATAATTAATCTTGTTTTTGTATCAATCAAAGGTCTTGGCACCACTTCCAATTGGATTTGCTGTCTTCATGGTTCACCTTGCCACCATTCCAATCACTGGCACTGGTATCAACCCCGCCAGAAGTTTCGGGGCTGCAGTGATCTACAACGAGAAGAAGGCATGGGATGACCAAGTATGCACCTAGCCCTCTATATTTGTTGTTGCACAAGTAAATTTTCGTTTATGTTACATAGTGGTGTTAAGTGCTAACTTAAAATTGGTTTTCATGTAATTTACAGTGGCTTTTCTGGGTCGGACCATTCATCGGTGCTGCCATTGCTGCATTCTATCACCAGTACATTTTGAGAGCAGGCGCTATTAAAGCTCTAGGGTCCTTCAGGAGCTCTTCAGCCATGTAAACTACCAAATGGTGTTTCTGGTAATGAGGTTGGTTCAAAGAGGAATGGCATTTTCTATGGTCAGGGAGGGAGGCTTTTGGAACCGTGGAATTTGTACATTGCAATGTCTAAGGCAAAGAATGCCCTGTTTTCTTTCTTTCGTGTCCTGAGCACTCGTTTTATATGTGCCCAAAATGTTGTTGTCTGTCCTATTTTCCGTTTGACAATGGTGTACTCGTAATGTAATGTTGAATTTTATGAGCAACTGCTTTATGTTACTTTCTGTTTATCACTCTTTTTATAACTTCATTTGGAAAATCAACATTTATAAAGAGCAGTCCATCAATTAGTTGCTGTTAATGCAAAAACGGAGTATACTGCTTAATAATTAAAATGGTATATAGTATTGAATATAGTAGTAATTATTCTACTTAATTCTAGAACGAGGACATGGTCATTTCACTATACTTTTCACATCTACTATAATACTCCTATAAGGTTCTCTAGATGTAATGAGTCGGCAATTTTATATCAAAGAAGTGGGACGTTAAAACTGGACTTTTAGGAGAGTCATTGTTTAAATAGTTTTAAGCATCCCAGTTAAGCTTTGTAACGTGAGCTTATAACTAAGTAGGGCATTAAAGTAGTTGAACTAAGTAGGGTATTAAATTAGTTGAATTCAAGGTAGAATAACTAACGAGGGCATTAAAATAATGGAATCTAAGCTAGAATTAGCTAGGTGAGCTTGTAACTAAATAGGGCATTAAAATAGTTGAACTAAGTAGGGCATTAAAGTAGTTGAATTCAAGGTAGAATAACTAACTAGGGAAGGAGCTCTTCAGCCATGTAAACTACCAAATGGTGTTTCTGGTAATGAGGTTGGTTCAAAGAGGAATGGCATTTTCTATGGTCAGGGAGGGAGGCTTTTGGAACCGTGGAATTTGTACATTGCAATGTCTAAGGCAAAGAATGCCCTGTTTTCTTTCTTTCGTGTCCTGAGCACTCGTTTTATATGTGCCCAAAATGTTGTTGTCTGTCCTATTTTCCGTTTGACAATGGTGTACTCGTAATGTAATGTTGAATTTTATGAGCAACTGCTTTATGTTACTTTCTGTTTATCACTCTTTTTATAACTTCATTTGGAAAATCAACATTTATAAAGAGCAGTCCATCAATTAGTTGCTGTTAATGCAAAAACGGAGTATACTGCTTAATAATTAAAATGGTATATAGTATTGAATATAGTAGTAATTATTCTACTTAATTCTAGAACGAGGACATGGTCATTTCACTATACTTTTCACATCTACTATAATACTCCTATAAGGTTCTCTAGATGTAATGAGTCGGCAATTTTATATCAAAGAAGTGGGACGTTAAAACTGGACTTTTAGGAGAGTCATTGTTTAAATAGTTTTAAGCATCCCAGTTAAGCTTTGTAACGTGAGCTTATAACTATGTAGGGCATTAAAGTAGTTGAACTAAGTAGGGTATTAAAGTAGTTGAATTCAAGGTAGAATAACTAACGAGGGCATTAAAGTAATGGAATCTAAGCTAGAATTAGTTAGGTGAGCTTGTAACTAAATAGGGCATTAAAATAGTTGAACTAAGTAGGGCATTAAAGTAGTTGAATTCAAGGTAGAATAACTAACTAGGGCATTAAAGTAATTGAATCTAAGCTAGAATTAGTTATTCAAGGTAGAATAACTAACTAGGGTATTAAAGTAGTTGAATCTAAGCTAGAATAACGAACTAGGGCATTAAAGTAGTTGAATCTAAACTAGAATTAGCTATTCAAGGCCGAATAACTAACTAAGGCATTAAAGTAGTTGAATCTAAGCTAGAATTAGCTAGGTGAGCTTGTAACTAAATAGGGCATTAAAATAGTTAAACTAAGTTGGGCATTAAAGTAGTTGAATTCAAGGTAGAATAACTAATTAGGGCATTAAATTAGTTGAATCTAAGCTAGAATTAGCTAGGTGGGAGAGATGACTTTAGTGGTTTGTCCCTCATGAGGTCATGGCACAAGATCCTCTAAGGGATTCTGTTTCATAACAATGGGATTCTGTTTCACCTTACCCCTCTTCCTTGAGTTAAAGGGAACCTCATCCACCATGGGTGGGTAGCTCTCCATATCAAAAGAAGCATCCCAACTCATTTTTCCTCCTAAACATGGGTTGTATAGGAAAATATATCTCTCAATGTCAAAATAAGCATCCCAACTCATTTTTCCTCCTAGACATGGATTGTACCGGAAAGTACATCTCTCCATGTCAAAAGATGCATCCCAACTCTTTTTTTTCTCCTAGACATGGGTTGTATAGAAAAATACATCGAGTCCGTTAGTCAATACTTAGTTTAAGAGCCTGATTTCTTTTTCTTTTCCTTTTTTCTTTTTTCTTTTTTCTTTTTTAAAGAAAATTTTTAAAGCCTTCTGTACTTTTTATTATTTTTCAACAAAAACGATTAGGATAAAAAAATTGTTTTTTGACTTACAACAAAATGATTTTTCTTAATGAAAAATAAGCTAGAAGCCCAGAAAGGCATAGAAGACCTTCAAATAATTTAATTTGCAATAATTATCTTATACACCAGCTAGTATTTAATTAAATATGTGGACACGTGTTAAGTGGGACAAAATATTTGGACTTATGTATTATGTGTATAAGAGATACCCTCTCATTAATTTGCAATGATTTATCATGATGTTAGTATAAATTAGTTATATGTTAAATGCTATTATATTTTAATAATAGTCATTCAAGCTGAAAAGATGAAACATATTAACAACTACATTGGACAGAAGGAGAATCTTATTGTGGTGATCCTCAATTACGCATGAACACGACAAGGATAGAAGCCTAATATAATATGGACAAAAAATATATAACTAAGATAATATATATATCTACACTATATATAAGAGGATTCCCTTCATTCAATTGGACTTTTTTGTAGTTTAAAAATGCCCATTAATGAAGAGTAACTTCATTGAAAAATAGGGTCATAAATATCAAATAATAAATTTCATTTTGAATTTAAAAATTAACTCTTAAAATTTAGATTTTTTTTTTCACATTTAAAAGAGAAATTACAATTTCTGCTTATTTCTAAATTTTATCATTTTTATTTGTTTGAAAAACATAAAAAATTTATTTCTAAATTATAATAAATTTAAATTATTAACCTTTATCCAAAAAAAAATAAAAATAAAAGAGCCTTTGAGTACTCACGTGAGCATACTCAAAGGCTAGTGTGTGTGTTTATATATATATATATATATATATTCTAAATCCAAATTCCAAAGAGGTATGGAAAATGAGTCTGGTCCGAGTAACAATTTGAATAATGAAATTTTTTATTATAATAGTGTACTAAATTACTGCTTATTTCTAAATTTTATCATTTTTATTTGTTTGAAAAACATTAAAAAAAATTATTTCTAAATTATAATAGATTCAAATTATTAACCTTAATCACAAAAAAAAAAAAAAAAAAAATAGAAGAGCTTTTGAGTACTCGCGTGAGCGCATGCTCAAAGGCTAGTGTGTGTGTGTGTTTATATATATATATATATATACACATATATATTCTAAATCCAAATTCCAAAGAGGTAAGGAAAATGAGCCGAAGAACTAGAATTTCTTCTTTTCAATATTCAAAATCATTGACATCTACAATATAATTGATTCGGTATAAAAAAATTTCATAGCAATTTAAAAAATAAAATAAAATAAATTCAAAATCAAAAAGTTTGTTAGGAAATTATTTTCAATTTTGTTGGGCCTAGTTGAAACAATATATATACCCGAAAAATTCAAATTTGCAATTCGATTCTCCATCATCTACGAATCAAATAAAAATCATATTTCTTATCTCATTATATGCTCACTAATCAATATATACTCCTCTAATTAAAAATGAATTAGTGTTGTCAAATGCCAAGTAAAAATTAATTACAAAAAAAGAACCCAAATGCACTAACAAAAACTTTAAAAGTCCTCGATCTCATTTGCTTAACATACCGCCAAAGTTCATATATTCGAGGCATTTGTTTCCAAAATTTTAAATGTTGTTAGATTTGTAATATTTACGCATAGAAGTTTTTTTTAGTTTTTTTTTTTTTGTTCGACTATCTTTGTGTAAGTATAATTCCATGTAGGATTTTTCTCAACCTTCACACATAATAATTTGAAAAGAAATTTGATATTTGGGTAAAAATCAGAAACATAATTTATGCTTCCTCAAAATTTAGAAGATCTAATATAATACAATTTTCTGATAAATAAGAGTGTGTTTGGCATTGACTTCAGTTTTTAGCTTTTAGTTTTTATATACAGCTTTTTAATACATCATTTTTTCCGATTTTTTTTTCACTTTTTTCAAGTAATAAGTATATTTTAATACACTTTCAGAAAAAAAATTTCAACAAAAACTAAATAAACTATTTTCAAACAAACCCTAAATCTAAATGGCACTGCGTGTTCATGGGCTAAGCACCAGAGCTGGTTCAAATCGTACCTTGATGGCTATGAGCTTTGAAAACCGGAACAGGTCTGAATCTATTTGATACCAATTGCTTTGAACCGAAAGCCCAGTATGACTAGCACAATAACTGATGCAGTGTGAGCCCAAACTTTAATATTGAGCCGGCCCGACTACTCTCTCTCAACCGATACAGCTATATAGATACAAATTGCTTTGAACCAATCCAAACCCCATAATTACTGGCACAAAACTAAATTAGTCTCAGCCCAAACCTTAATTTTGAGCTCTCTTTGTCTCCAATGTGTGTGTATGTCATTGTTTTAAGAGTTGGGATGCAAATACAACAAATTGTCACAAATTCACAATATTTTCATAATAGTTGAAGTGTCAATTTCTCATAAGTTAAAATAAAATAAAATATTAAATTGGGACTCATCACAACTAAAACAATGGTATTATGAAAATATTATAATATTTTGTTATATCCCTAAACTTTCTATTGTTTTAACTTTTAAATAATTTGATACTTGAGCAACATAAAATAATTGTACTCAATAAAATCATGTATATATCTTATTGATTAATATAGTAATATTGTGGAGTTTAATTGGAAAATTTTTTTAAGAGCCTAATTAGAAAACTTAAAATATAACACTTAAAAAATTATATCTAAGTTTTAAAACTGAAAAAGAAAAATGAAAAATTATATATTTTCATAATTCTAATATGGGTAATAGTCTAATGAAAAATCACAAATCACGTAAAAAAATGTAAATCCATAAAACATATGTACCCTAAATAAATATTTTTTTTCAAAAAAAAAAAAAAAGCCCTTTAAAGCGATATGATTGTTGCATTATTTTGTTCCAAAACAATCAAACATCCATTTCGTAGATAAAAATTTAAGAGGATAAAAATATTATTTAGGATATTTCCAAAATAAATAAAAATAAATAAAAAAGAAAGAAAAAAAAAAGAAAGAAAGAAGAAGTTAACTAAAATATTATTCAATTCGTACAACGTGGCAATCTAATGAGGCCCGCAAATCCTCACCATGTATCACAATTCACATGGAGGGCCTCGGGAACATGTCAAATTTTCAATCTTTATTTTCTCATGTGTGAAGTGTGCAAACTGCAAACTTGTTCTTCAATTTCTATCATTTCTCTTTCTGTCTTGGAAATTTCTTATAATCATTTCGCAACCTTGGCTTTCAATTGGCAAAAGAATTAAAACTTGGAAAGGAATTCTAATTCGCAACCTTTTCATCAAGACAAGGCAAAGCCACATGACATCTCATTAAATACAATAAACGTTGTCGTATTCTCTACTTAATCATGAAAATTAAAACGAGAAAGAGAAACCATTTAATTTCCATTTGCCACCATTTCTTCATGGACCTTCCATTTGCCACCCTGAAAGCAATGCCTATTTCTCTCAAACACGTATTTAAGCTCTTCTCCTCTCTTCAAAACTTCAAAACGCAGAGTTCACCAAGTTCATTTCCTAAAACACTACAAAAATCTTACAGCATATATATACCTTTTGTTTGCTTCTAAAGTTTTTACACATACAAGCCCTCCCTCTCTCCAGCCAATGCCTTTAACCATGGCAGAATTCTCAAAACAATGTTTCTTTATGCTTATAGTCCTCTCATTAGCAGTAATTCTTACCATGCCAACAAATGCAGCTGAACCTACAGACCCATTTGAGCTATCATTAGGCAGTGATGCCATGCCTGAAGACCAATCTGATGAGCTCTCATCACTTGCAAATGACACCACACCTACAAACCCAATTGAAACTTCATTTGCTAAAGCTCCTGATCAAACCCAATATGACTCTCTCTCACCACAATACTCTGCTCCTTCCCCTTATGCAGGAGATGGCCCACTCTCTTCAGCATATCAATACAATTCTCCTCCTCCTTATATCGAATCATTAGCTCCTGAATATGAATACTATTCTCCTTCTCCTTCTCCTTACGGTGAAGAAGAACCCTTGGCTCCTAAATATGAATCAGAAAACTCTCTTTCTCCAGAATATGCTTCTCCTCCACCTTATATCGAAGCTATGGCACCTGAAACTGAAGGCGATGGCATCTACTCTCCGCTTGAAGCTCCTGTGCCCGCTCCATCCATGGCCATGGAATCGGACACTGATGAGTCTTCTCCAAAGCTCCCTCCTGCAACACCCTTCAGTTACAGTGCTGAAGATGATGCTGGGGTGTTTGAGCAAGAACCAGAAGTTTCTTCGCGTGGAAATGGAGGAACTCTGGCTGGGCTTATAATTGGTGGTGTTTGTATTGTTGGGTTGGGAGCTTTGGTGTGCAAGAAGAGGAAGGATAAGAAGAGAAGCACACAGTACAAATACTTGGGTAAGCGAGAGGAGCTCGAGATATTCTAGAACTACAATCTTTCCTAAATCTTTTTTCATAACTATCTTATGTACACTTTTAAATGGAATACTATTTTTTCTCTATCACATAGTCTGTCACATTAAAATTATTGCACAAAAGATTGTTGTTCAAAATTTTCTAAGACTCTGAAGATTCTCTCACCCTATTGAATTATGATGTATCTAAAAATTTGTGCTACTACTTTTAAAAATATGTATGCAGCTGTGGTATTACTCTACAAGATCAGTTCTTGAATGATCCATGCTACATGAGAAATAGTAATGGAAGTTCCAGTATAGTTTTTGAACAATGTTCACTACTTAATTTTCTTTGCTGGAAAGTTGGATTAATTAGACGGTAATATTATCTTAATTTGGTAAGATCTTCAAATTGAAATTGTCAGTTATTATGGAGATCAGTTTCATGGTTTATAAGCTTTATATATGAATAATAGAATTGGAATATTGGTTAACTTTTCCACCTATAAGATCTGAAATTCTTAATTGAGATATAAATTATATAATTTTTTTTTTTTTTTGGGCTGAATGTTGAGATATAATTCTTTTTGAACCATATTATCTCAAAGATATATGCTCCGTCCATGATCAAAACCTAAGGCATAATAATTAATAAATTCCTACAAACTCTTCATATATATTTTTATATTGAGTGTGAATTTTGAAAATCTAATCGTTGGATTGCATGTTCTTATTATATCTTTCATGCTAGCAAAATTTCAATAAAATCAAAGAGCAATTGTTATATCATCAAGCAAATGTTAAAATTTTAAGTTTTTGTGATGTAAAATTGTGTATAAAAAATAAGTTTATTAATAGAATAGTAAATAACATTCAATTTGAATGAAATTTGATATATGTGTTAAGAATATAAGGAACATGAAATTTAACAGTTATATTTTCAAAATTCACACCCAGGCCAAAAAAGAGATATATGAGATGTTTGAAAAGTTTCTCTTTAAATTAGTTTAGAAAGAAACTTTGTTAAAATAAATTATGACAGGTGAAGATAACTCTAAACGGACCATGATCAATTGTGATTAGAATTCATAGAAACATCTCCTAAATAAACAAAACCAACAAATTCTCGCCCATTCAATTTCTTTATAAATGCGATTCACATTCACAATACCCTACTCTTAATTAACTTTTTTTTTTTCAAATAATTTTGTTGTTAAAACAAGTTGGGATTCGAATCTTGGTTATCAAAGACTCTAAGTAATATCATTGAGTTACAAAGCTCTTGACGTTACTCTTATTTAGCTTAACTATGATTTTTTTTTGAGTTTATAAATATGTTATGGAATAAAGCTATTATCAATTTTACTACTAAAAGTTTACAAATTTGTGTAGTACTAAAATTTTATTGGTTTCACATCAATAACATGATTAATAAATTTTTAATAACATTTTTTTATTTAAAAATTGATCAATCAATTTATAAGAATTCAATAATTATAATTATAATTATATTATCATACCTTTTTTTTTTTAATTTGATAATACAACTGAGGAGAGAGGATTTAAATCCTAAATATTTTTATTAAAAACATCAAGAGGTGTTGGTAGGCTACAAGGCTCTTGATATTAGGTTATTTTTATTGTTACTATTGGTAGAATAGTCATGTTCATGCATTAATTAAAACTAGCTTGTAACTCTATGCATATGCATAGATATACTTAAAAAAAAATACATTAAGATGCATAGTATAATTCTTACATATATAATTTAAATATTATTGATAGTCTTTTTTTTTTTTAACTCTTTAAAAAGTCTTGTAAGAATATTATTAGGTAGAAAAAGTAAATTTTCCGTTTTTTTAATTTTTTTTATTCATTAATTCTAAACTCTTTGGTTTTGTACGCAATAACTCACTTAAATAAATATTTATGATGTGGTCCACATGTGACTCCAAAATTAAGAAATAAAAATAAATAATTTAAGACACATGGCGCAAAATTGGACTTCAATTGTAGAATCTAATTGAATTTTCTTTAAATTTTGCCTATTCATATATACTAACCTCAACACACGCGTTTCGCGTGTGTGATGAGACTATTTTTTTTAGTGATCCTATTTTATAGCAAAAAAAAAAAAAAACTTATGTTTTTATTTTATGTATATAATTTTTACTTTGAAAATCTAATTTATAAGTGGATAAAGTAATTTGAAAATCAACAAGAGAGTTGCCCTATTTTTTGGCAATATTTTAGTGGGAGTTAGAGTTGTATTTTTACTGGATTGTCATTTAATTTTATCTCTACTTAAACATACGGGTATAGAGGTTTTTTTGAACAAATAAAATGAGAATCCCAATAGGAGAAACCCCTTAAATAGTAGTAGAGATATAGATTCAAACATATACAAAATAAAAGATTTCACACATATCATCAAAATTGAAAAATTATATAGTTCCTCAAGTAGAGAATAAATTAGGATTTATATATATATATATATATATATTTATTGAATGTTTAATAATATTTTAATCAAAGTAGTAATTTAAATTTGGGTAAAACTTTATCTAAGTTAGTAAGTTACAATACATTAGAATCCCCAATTGAATTCAAACACTTTGTTGTATTAACTAATTCCATAAATAATTAAATTCCAAATAATCAAGTGTTTGAATTCTCTTCTCCAAAAAAAAAAAAAAAAAAAAAAAAAAAAAGAAAAGAAAAAAGAAGAAGAGTTTAAATTCAATTGAGAAACCTAATATACTACACATATGATACTATATCTAAATTTTACCATTTAAATTTTTTAGCCTAAAATTAAATTAGCTAAATTATATAATATCTAAAAAAAAAAAAACCTAAATGATTTACGGTGATCAAGTGAGAACTATTCTATTGTTGGGAAATGCTACATCTATAATATTTTCAAAAAAAAAATTAGGTGACAAGGTATTACTAGTATATGAAAAATTAATGTCAATGGTGGGCTCAAATTAGAACCAATAACAACTTATCATCTAGAATTTATTGTGAAAATTTTGTTGATGTAACATTATTCTTTATTATTAGGATAAACTATTTCAAAATGTGTAAAATTGAAAAACAAAAGGGTTGTACAATTGGCAGAAAAAAATTAAGAGAGAGAGAGAGAGAGAAGACATCCACTTTATTTGGGATTAGCGTTTGGGAAGTGCGTGGTCCCCTAATTGCGTTGGATTTGAAGTATTTTTTTCAACTCAATCAAACTTCTTTGAATAAAATTTTTTTCATTCTAATCCATGATAACTCTAAAAATCAACTCAATCCATCTTATAGGGGTTATGTCAAGTTGAGTTAGGTTATCAAGTTGATACTACTTTTTCAATAAGTTATTTATGTTTCTATTTAACTATTTAAGCACATTATTTAATAAATCATTGAAATGTACACAATTGATCTTAATATTCAAATTTATCAAACTAAATCTCAAAGTTACAAAATAAACCAATCTAACAAATTTAAAAAGTCTCAAAATTCAAAATAAATCATACTAAAAAAATTATAATTTTTAACTACTAATTTTGTGGGTTGGAGGTAACTTAGGTTGAAAATTTTGTGTTTATCAAAAAAAAATTTAAAGAAAAGTTGAAAATTTTGTCAATCAAACCCAAGCTTCCAAAGAAAAAAAAAAAGAACCATTTAACCCAACCCTATCAATCCATGAAAACCCAATGAATCAAATTAGTGGATCAAATGCACACCCATAAGTAAAAAATAATTTTTTTTTATTAATTAGGATGTGCCATTTGCCATTTTTCCACAAAAAATTGAGCTGTTGGAAAAAGAAACTGCGTTTCTTGATGTTGAAGACGCGGAAACAGAGTTCCTTGGGGTTTTCTCTTCTGGCTAAAGGGTTTTTGATTTTAGCCTTAGAGATTCTCTCTCTTTCACTATAAAGTCGCTTTCTTTACGTTTGTACGATGAAGAGAAAGCGAGAACGGGAATCTAAATACGGAGAAGGTGAATTTAAACTACAGAAAAGTCTAATGGGAGGGTCATGGCAACAAGGCCCACTGCTCAAGAAAAGGGGTTTTGGGTCTATATATTTGGCTTCTCACTTTTGGTCATGGTGGTGCATTGGGTTGAGATTGCTGGAGTTGGAAATTTATAGTGGACAAAGTGGAATCACTGCAACAAAATAAGTCTATTACATCAAGTGTTAATACAACAAAATTAGTATAGAGATATAGACATTGTATCACATCTACAAATTAAAAGTCATTGCAATAGTAACTTAAAAGTGGTAAATTATTACATTAATAATAATTAGTTGCAATAACTTATAATTTTCAGTTGCAATAGAAACTTTAATACTAAATTACAATATCTTAAATTGAAGAAATCATAGTAATAACTTGATATCAATTATTTTGCAATCTATTATAATGAAAATTTCAAAGTGACAGCTTATTGCAACAAAGATATCATTGCAATAACTAAATATCAATTATTGCAATGACAAACATGAAGTAGCAACAAAGATATTATGACAATAATCTAATATTAATTATTTTACAATCTATTGTAATAGTAAATATAAAATAATTATCTATTACAATGAAAATATTGTTACAATAACTAGATCTAAATTATTTTTATCAATTAATCTATTGCAATAAAATTTGTGAAATAACATCCTATTGTTAAAAGATATTTGAAGCAGTAAATTGTTTATTGCAACAAAAAATATATTATTATATCAAAATTGTCAATAAAATATTTAAAGTTTATTTCTTCTCCCAATTTTAGATTAGAAACTAAAATACCCTATGCTTTTAGTAGATACATAAAAACTAATAAGTCCACTATATGCACAAACGTTATCACTTCAATTCGTATTTAGCATTCTCTCAAGCCTTCTAGTTCAAATCATAAAAAACATTCTCTCTCACTATCCAGTTCGACCTCAAGAGCTCGGATTCCCACAATAGAGTTGCAATGTCAAACCTTCCCTCTGACAACCCCCAGCCCTCCTCTAGCTCTGCTTATGGTTTGAACGAAGGAAGAAAGCTTGGAATGAAGGTAGAGAAGGGAGAAGACTGGAGGTAGGGAACGTGTATGTAGAGAGAGGCATGGGGGATTGTGTGTATGAAGAAGGAGATGAAACTACTTTTGAAAGGGAGAGATAGAGTTTGATTAGCAGTGGGCTTAGTCTGCATTTGCGTTTTAGGGAGTGAGTTTTTTATTTTTATTTTTATTTTTATTTATTAGGTTTTGGTTTTGGGGGAGAAAAAGAGTTTTTTAATCATTTTTTTTCATATTGCTGATGTGGAAAATTGTGATAGCTTAAAAAAAAAGTCAAACAATGGTCAAAGGCTTTGGTTTTATAGTATATATAAATTATTGATACTTTCTCTTCCCCAACAAATCAACGTTACAGTTTTTGCATTTTGAATTTTCCATAACCATTGCCGTTTATTTTTTCTTGAATTTCTGGCTAAAGGGTTTCTTTATCTCGGAGTTTCTCACATCAATGCAAAGCTTCGATTTTTGGATAAATTTTTTCTTCTAGATAAGAGGGTTTTTTTTTTTTTTTTTTTCTCACTATTTCTTTGTGAAACGGTATACTGAAATTCCATTACCATTGCCATTTATCATTTCTTGAATTTTCGGCTAAAGGGTTTCTTTTGTCTCAGAGTTCCTCTCTCACATTCTACTCTCTCTTGCTCTCTCATCAACAAAAAGCTTCGACTTTTGGATCAATTTCCTCTTCTAGGTAAAGTTTTTTTTTTCTTTTCTTTTTTAAATTTTACTCTCAGAGATTCTCTCTCTTTCATTGTAAAGTTGTTTCCTTTACTTTTGTTACTGACAGTGGCGGCGCCACATGGTGTTCAGGGGTTCAAATGAACCCCCTAACTTGTGAATTTTTTTTTTTTACTATAAAATTTTGATATATTTTTGTTTAATTCAATACTAATTTATCTTGGCCTTCTTAAACAAAAAGAAAAAACCCAACATGAAACCAATTTGATCTAAAATCGAAGGAAAAAAAATAGCAAGTCCTACAACAAAAATTAGTAATTTGTTGATCTTAAATCTCAGAAAAAAAAAATAAATAAATAAATAAATGAGCTGTAAAGTGTAAACACTAAACGAAAATTAAGTGTGAGGAAGAGGAAGTGGGGCGTGAGACAATGGAGAATGAAGACAAATTTTTTTTTAAATGATTGTATTGCTTCGTTGAATTCTTAATAGAGTAATGTAAAAAACACAACAAAATTCTTCTTAATAAATTACAAAGTCCTGTAAGTTGTCACAATTGAGTTGAATTGTTAAATAAAAGAATTGAAAAGAGTAAAAACAAAAACTAATAAATGATGAATTAGAGTACTCTAAGTAATAATAATTAAAATTCACTTAACAATAATAATTAATAACTTTATTATAGTAATAGAGAATAGATAATTTACAAGATTTAATCTTAGCAATAATAATTAATATCTTCATTATACTAAGAAAACATATGCCCAATGAACTTATTATAGTTTATCTTTAATTCTCTTGCTAATACTATGAATAAATTTTTGATAAGGAAGTCACATATACCGCAAGATTTGTCTCCTACCTAAGATTTATTATCTAAAAGAACTCGTGTTAATTTTTTTTTTTAAATCTTCCTTTAGATCATAGATGATTGGTTACGAAAGATCTCATCAATATTATCATAATGATCAAGACCGAAAAAAATTATTTTCAAAGAGGTCGTTGTCAACCTCTTCAACACAAATTTGAATGAACCCCCTAAAAAATATTTTTGGAGCCACCACTGCTTTTGTACCATGAAGATGTCAAAGATGGAATTTGGGTAAAAATGATTTCTCAAGGTTATTAATTATCAAGGGAGTGTTTATATACAACTCAAGTTCAAGAGTTGCAATGCTCTGACACTAACTTAACTAACAAAATTTATCAAAACCAATGTTATGAATACAGTTTCGAAAGTTATTTCGGTTTGTCCACTGAAACGGAACATTTTGGTACATGCTTATTTTGACATACCATTTTGAGTTATTTTGGGATTGCAATATATATATATATATATATCAACAAATTTTCCAAAAAGTAAAAAGTAATTAATTACCAAAGTAACCACAAATAAGCAAATAATAGGGTGATTATTCCTTTTAAAAAAAAGTTATTTATATACTATTAATTAGGTGGCCTTTTTTAACAATGTGTTTTTTTTTTTTTAAATAACCTGTTTCTAAAAAAAAAAATATATATATATATATATATTTCACCTACCCCACCGAACCCCACATTTTTTTCCCGAATAGAGCCCCTGGTTTTCAAATTCTTTACCTCTGTGTTTTATACTTATCTTACAAGGCACAACACTCTCTCTGCTACCCATTCTCTTTGTGCTGCAAATATGTGAACATTGTGAAAGTTGAAGTTTCATGAGTAATCCACCTCAAGCTCAAAGAATTATTAAAGGTGACTTTCAGTTTTTTACCCCTCTCACTCTTTCACTCTCTCTCTCACTATTTATGTTCATTGTTGTGGATTTTTTGGTTATATTTGATGCTGTGGGTTAGAATAGAATCAGTGAAACTCAACACTGTTGCATTGTTAAATATGGCAGTTTCTTATAAACCAAAAAGTCTTCTCTTTTGGGTCATTCGAATTCTTATCTACGTGATGTTAACTCTTGTGACGAGCAAAAAAAAAAATCCATGCTATTATGTCATCTATAGGTGGGGCTAACGTTTTGCATTTCCACAGAAATGCTTTGTCCTACTAACATATAATTCTGTTAATTCTAATTGAATTTTTTTTGTATGTTAAACATCAAGCACTGCCTCTCTCTCTTTCTCTAGAAATTTCTAGAGTTTCTCTCTGGAATTCTCTAGAGCTTACATGCATAGTTTAATTGCAGCCACAAATTTCTAAGATGGCTAGAAGGTTGGAGAAAGGCATTAATTTAATGCCAATAAAAAGAAAGAAGCTAGAAGCTTCAAGTTGGTTTCTTAACTGATATACATTTAGTATAAATAGATGTAATGATGGCCGTGAGAGTAGGGTGAAGTAAAGTGGTGTGTGAGACGTGTAAGGTGAAGTGTGTGAGGTGAAGAGAAGCAGGTGAAGTGAAGAAAGCAAAGTTAAGGGTTGTGTCCCAGTGTCCGTCTAAAGAAGTTAGGTGTGTGTATGTGTATTTGGTGAGTGAGTTGATGCGTGTCCTGAAAAAGGTCATTAGGAAGGTTAGTGTGTGCGAATGTAAAAGTGCCGTGTGTGCATTGGTGAAATAATAATGCTTTGTAAAGTGTTGTAATTTAAAAAGTCAATTTTTAATAAAAGTTATTTTGTTTAGTGTTTTGTTTAACAATCTGATATCAGAGCTTCCGCTAACTCAATATTGTATTCCACAGAAAGCAAAGGCAGTTATTAGAGTCTATCCTTCACTTCAAACCTGTAACCCCAACAGAATGACGCACTCTTGTCCAAGTTACGAGTGGGTTTTGTTAATATTCTTTCATGGGATTCTTATAATGTGTATGAGCTCAAGTTTGAAATCTGCCACAATTCCAGCTTTTGCAAATGAGACAGATCACCTGGCTCTACTTGACTTCAAGAGTCGGATCACTAAAGACCCACTTCAAATCATGAGCTCATGGAATGACTCCATACATTTCTGCAACTGGTTAGGTGTTACATGTAGCCCCTCTAGTAAACGAGTCATGGTTTTGAATTTGGAAGCTAAGAGATTGTTTGGCTCCATACCACCCTCTATAGGAAATCTTACTTGCCTCACAGGAATCAACCTACGAAGTAATAGCTTCATTGGTGAAATTCCTCAAGAAGTGGGACGTCTACAACGCCTGCATCATCTCAATTTGAGTAGGAATTCCTTTGGTGGTAAACTTCCGACTAATCTGAGCTATTGTACACAACTTAGAGTGCTTGACATTGCTTACAACAATCTTGTTGGGCAGATTCCAGGCCATCTCAGTTCATTGTCAAAGTTGGTGAATCTAAGTCTTGGTGTGAACAACCTAGTAGGAAGTATCCCAGCTTGGATAGGTAACTTTTCTTCTTTGTATATTCTTGATCTTTTTCGGAACTCTTTGCAAGGAAGTATACCTAGTGAACTTGGCTTTCTATCAAGCTTGGGAAAATTTCAACTTTATGGGAATTATTTGTCCGGCACCATTCCTTCTTTGATCTATAATATTTCTTCCATATACTACTTCTCCGTTACTCTAAACCAGCTACATGGAAGCATTCCCCCAGATGTTGGTCTTACTCTTCCTAACCTTCAAATATTTGCTGGAGCTGTTAATAGTTTCACAGGAACTATTCCTGCATCATTGTCAAATGCTTCTCAACTTCAAGTACTTGACTTTTCTCAAAATAATTTGACCGGGACTGTGCCTCAAAATCTAGCAAGCTTGCAAGGCTTGGTTCGACTTAATTTTGAAGTCAATAAACTTGGAAAGGGGAACGATGGGGACCTGAATTTTCTCAATAACTTTGCTAATTGTACTAGTTTGGAGGTCTTGAGTTTCGCCCAAAATCAGTTAGGAGGGATATTGCCCAGCGTCATAGCCAACCTTTCCATGCAACTAAGATCTCTTACTATGGGTTCAAATATGATCCGTGGTAGCATCCCTATTGGGATTGGGAACCTTGTTAACTTAAACTTGCTGGGATTAGAAGGTAACTATTTGGGAGGTCCTCTACCAGATATTCTTGGGAAGCTTCAGAACTTAGAAGGATTAGAATTGAATGATAACGAATTTTCAGGGCTAATCCCTTCCTCCTTGGGTAACTTAACTGCATTAACAAGGCTCTATTTGCAAGAAAACAAATTTGAGGGTAGTATACCCCCAAATCTTGGAAACTGCAAAAAATTGCTTACACTAAACCTTTCTAGTAACAATCTCAATGGCACGATACCAAAACAGGTTATTGGTCTTTCTTCCCTTTCAATTTCTTTGGTCACGTCTCATAATTTTTTGATAGGTGCATTACCATTTGAAGTGGGCAACTTAAGACTTCTTGGTGAGTTAGATCTCTCAATGAATAAATTATCAGGTGAAATTCCCACCACCCTTGAGACTTGTCTTAGTTTGGAGCGCTTGTATTTGGAGGGTAATTCATTTGAGGGAGCAATTCCCGAATCTTTGAAGGCCTTAAGAAGTTTAGAAGATGTAGATCTTTCGCATAATAACTTGTCTGGGCACATTCCTAAATTTCTCAGCAAGCTTTTGTCGCTTAAGCATCTCAATATTTCTTATAATAATTTTGAAGGTGAAGTACCAAATGAAGGGATTTTTGCAAATGCAAGTGCAATTTCAATCTTTGGAAATGATAAGCTATGCGGTGGTTTCAAAGAATTACATTTATCTACATGCTCAAGGAAAAAGCATCATTTGCATGGGAAGCTTCTTACACTCGGAATAATAATTCCTGTCACTAGCATAATCATATTTGTACTTCTTTTGTTGTATTTTTTCCCTACATGTTCTATTGTTAAAAATTTAAGAGAGGGGGCATTAACTACGCCTTCTTTTGAAGATTGGCAATTACCTATCTCTTATGCTGAACTCTTAGAATCAACAAATGGGTTTTCTGAAAACAACTTGATTGGTTCGGGTAGCTTTGGCTCTGTATACAAAGGAGTTCTTGCTAGAAATGGAGCAATTGTTGCGATCAAAGTATTGAACCTTCAACAACAAGAAGCTTCCACAAGTTTCATTAATGAATGCAATGCTTTGAGAAGTATACGCCATCGCAATCTCCTCAAGATTTTCTCTGCTTGCTCTAGCATTGATCATAAAGGGAATGACTTTAAGAGCCTAATTTTTGAGTTCATGTGCAATGGAAGTCTAGACTGGTGGTTGCATCCAAAAATTGATGAGCAACATCAAAGAAAAAAATTAAGCTTTATTCAGAGACTAAATATAGCCATTGATGTTGCTTATGCATTAGAATATCTTCATCAACATTGCCAAACGACAATTGTTCACTGTGATATTAAACCAAGCAATATACTCCTTGATGAAGATATGGTAGCCCATGTTGGTGATTTCGGATTGGTGAAGTTCCTCTTTGAAGCATCTAACAATCCCTCCAAAACTCAAACCCTGTCAGTTGGACTAAAGGGTTCCATTGGGTACATTCCTCCAGGTAATTTTTCAACTAGATGAGGCACTACTCATTTCTTGTTTAATAGTATTTTTTTCATTTTAAACAAAAGTAGAGATTCTTTCAAAAATAACTATACACTCATGTTTGGCCACTTCAAACAAAAAGAAGAAAAAAAAAAAAGAAACGCACATATTCACAAAGTTTTATGTTGGGATATATGTGCAAACAATGCATAATGCACTAGTGGTTAAATTCTAACTTTCTAAGTTCATAAGATTATTGTTTGTTACTGAAAATGTATTAATGAATTAGAGTATGGGATGGGTGGCCAAATTTCAACATTGGGAGACATTTTCAGTTATGGGATACTCCTGTTAGAGATGTTCACTGGGAAAAAACCTATCGATGAAATGTTCATAGATGATTTGAGCATTCATAGGTTCACTTCAATGGCTTTGCCTGAACATGTAATGGATATAGTTGACCCATCAATGTTCTTTGAGGAGGATGGAGAAGATGTTGGTGATGAGAGAAACGAAGATGACATTGAAGACAGAGCAATAATTGAAGAAGTGCCCCATCTCAATGTTAGTAACAGAATAAAAGATTGCTTGATATCAGTGTTCAAAATTGGATTGTCGTGTTCTACAACATCACCTGATGAGCGGATGCCAACAAATGTTGTTGTCAATGAAATGAATGCAATTAGAGACGCATATCTTAAATTTAAGATGGAAAACAAAAGAAGAATGAACTAGGTATGTTAACTCATTTTATTTTCATCTCAACAAAAACTCATTTGATTTGATTTTAAGACATACATATTTTTCACTTGTTTGTAATAGAACAATAATAATATAAAATAAAAACGTAAATGAGAAAATGAGTAAAAAAAAAATTAAAACAATATCAATTTCTCTATTAGGACTGTTAAGTTTGCACGTGATTGTTATGAGTTTTTCTAAGAATACAACAAAATGTCACAATATTTTCATAACAAGTGAGATATCATTCCATCATAATTCAAAATAAATTGAAATAAAATAAGATTTTAGTGGAACCTACAACAATTCAAAACAAAAATATTGTGAAAATGTTGTGAGATTTTGTTGTCTCTCTAGTTCCTAAACTTTTCTATACTGTTATTTAACACCAATGGAATAAAAGAAAAAGAATTACTGTTTGTTCGTATTTTTGCAAGAGAGTAATTGCAATTCTTTAATTCTTCACTATTTCTATCAGTGAAGTAGCTGTTCCGTTATTAATTCGTTTATGTGATTGTTTGTTTTGTAGCATGGCCGGATTGGATGGAATTGAAGTAATGAATTCCCTTGATTGAGTAATATTTCTGTGGCTCGTGATGGCTATAAATTATAGGCTTGTAACATTCTACTATGTTCGTTACAGTGTACACATATGCTGCCTCAGCCATTGTCATTGCTTTCCATGTCAAAGGTAATATAGATCAACGGCTCGCTGTTATTTGTCAATGACATTTCTTAAACCATATTACTATTTTATTTTATTTTATTTTTATCATGGATTGTACGATCGCTCCTGTAATTGTAATATGTGTTTCATACACTTTTCCTCCCTGTTCTTCTTTTTGTGCCATTTTCTTTTCTGGATTGTTTTTCTTAATTTAATTTCCCTCTTAATATAGCTTTTTAATTACTAAAAAATTAACATCTTTATGGAGCCATCCCTAATATATAACTATCTTTTGATTTAATTCCTTGATCTCTCATGCCCGTTGTACTTGCATAGACTTATCAATCCTTTGCGTCTCAAGTCAGTCCATCGCAATGGAAGCCAGAATGATCTGGTCCTGTGGGCACTCGAGGACATGATTTGGTATTTTCAGTTAAATCAGGTTATTATGCATGGTGCAGGCATGCATGCAATATATTGAGATAGTTGCGTATCTTTATCTGTTAGAAGCCATAATGGGTGGCCCTTATGCCAAATTTAAACACAAGCGTTTGAATGAATCATCACTCACACTAATCTGTTGAATGTTGTATTTATTAGATTTATAATTGAGTATACAAGGTGAAATATAAAACAGATATGGATGACAATAATTCATAATTGCCATGCAGATGTAAATAACAAAAGATAAGATTAAGTAACTATCTCAATAAAGGAAAAGATCCGCAAATGCTTGCATGAATTATTATGGAAAAGCCAGCCAATATGTGAAATGGTAAGTAATGGCAAGTTTTGCAAATTTTCAATTCAATTTTTGTTGCTCATTAAAACTCCAACCTCCAACAGGTAAAAGAATATTCCACATAAATATCATCTATATTTATATCTATATGATATCTAAAAATTGAAACATAGCAATTATTATTGCTATACTCCTATTAAGCTCTATCAACATTGTATTTTAGTTCAGTTCAATCCAGTTCTGTCCACTTTGGTCTAATTTGGTCTATTCGGTCAAGTTCAGTCTACTTTGGTCCATTTGGTCCACTTTGCTCGATTCGGCTCAGTTCAGTCAATTCGGTCCACTTTGGTCCTTTAAATCCACTTCGGTCCATCCGGTGATAACATTTGTATTCATTTAATCTGTGATATATAAGAGATCTCTTTTGCATTGATTCATAACATTTTTTTTTCTAATCTTTTGGATCGAAACTTAACCCCTTCCCTTCAAGTTCATTTCCCTACTTCCAAAGATCCATCAATCGATTTGGCACTCACAGAAGATTTTCTTGCCACCATTTTTACATAAGTCTGGCATTTGTGTTCTTTTCTTCTAACCAATATGTTACAGTTCCTCCTTTTTTGCGTTGCTAGAGCTAAATGGGTTTTGACCATTGATGATGCCGAAAATCGTCAGTAAATCGCAAAGTCCTCACGTGCTCAAAACAACACTTGCGCAAAAAATAAAAAGAAGACCTTACAGAGAGTACCGGTGTGGTACCTCTGGCCAAAAAATATCTTTGCTTAAATGCTTTGTTAAGAACCTTGAAAAGAGGTTCATTGTTGGTAGCCTTCTGTATCACCCATTTGTTAATATTGTATTACATGACATGTGGGAAACTAGAGTGGTTGTCAACTTCTTTTATGGTGCTGATAATTTCGATCTTGAATGTATGATGATGACATTTTTTTTGGAGGAAGACCCTTTGAAGTTGAATTTCGGAATGAAGTTAAACTTGCTGACTCATCCAAAGCATATGAAGAAGTAGTGGAGGCTGTTGTAAAGCTTTTCTATTATGTTATGGTATAGTTCATACCACTCGGAAGACTGTTTTTATTTGATGGAGCAGATAATTTCTAGAACTATAATGATAAGAAATACGATTTCCATTGTTTGGTGGAATTTAAGTTGTACATTTACTCATTTTATGTCATCTACAAATACTATAAGTTTTACTACATTAAACTTATAAACTGATATGTCACCAATCACGAAATCACAATTCAAATATTCATTGAAAGGTGATTGAAGTACACTAGTCGCATTCATCACATAATAAAACTTGTAGTACATCTAGCAATTTCCTCATTTTTTTTTTTTTTTATCCTTTTTCTTTACTAATATTAGGGTAGGAAGTTATTTTGGACATTGAGAATACAAATCGTGAGTTTTACCCATAATTTTTAAATATAATGCCCTGCTTTATATCCCCTACTCCCCCTACAACTTTGATTCAAGTAATTCCTTCTTTCTTTCCCTAATGAATTATATTCAATTGCTAACTGTTACTATTATATTATTCCAACAAAATATGATAAGTTTTATTCCAACAAAATGTGATAAGTTTTATTCTGTTTGTTTTTCATATAATAGGACTTGCATGGTTAGTGGTATGTTAATTTATTAAAAATTGAGTTGATTGAATTGCTGACTGTTACTATTTTTTTGGAAGAATGTGGTTAGTTATATGCCATTATTGTAACTTTGGTATATGGAGCTTTTTTTTCTTTTTCTTTTTTTTTTCTTTTTTTTCCTTTTTATGGGTGTAAGAGAGAGGGGGGGGGGGGGGGGGGGGGAGGGGGTTACAATCACAAACAAACTTTGCATCTTGTTTAAGGCAATGGCTACCAAATGGCATTTTCTCTTCTTCAAAGATAACGGTGGATTCAAAGATAACAGTGGAGGGGAAGGTGAGGTTTTGGGTTCAATCTCCTGTAGCTAGATCAGTTTCATTTATAATTAAGACACATATTTAAATTAAGAATATGCATATTGTTTAATACCTTGACTATCAAAGTAGGAAGTATGGATAGCTCATATATAGCTATAGTGGTTTGTGATTTATTAGTTAACTAGTCGTTAAATCGTGCGATGCACGGGATAGTTGGTTAAATAACAATTACAAATAATCATATAAAGCCCCAATGTTATTCGATTACAAATGCAGAGTGCTCCACGTAACACATAAAGGCCACACCTTGGTTGCTATATGGCAATGAAAAAATTATTACTAACATTCCAAAAGCTCATACAAAGATGTGGGCATAATTTGAATTCATATAATGCTCAACTATAATTGAATTTATAGTCCAACACCAATATAAAGCATGTTGTCTTGTGCACTTGGCTGTATAACTAACTGGATTACTTAAAAACTACTTTATAGTAGTTGACTGAGAAAGACAACACACAGTCAACTATTGCAATAAGAGAAACTCAGAAAAGATATTGCAAAATTAATTATATATAATTTTTTTTTAAAAATGGATGCCAAGTCCACAGTTTTTTATTTATTTTTAATTCAATCCTAGTTTGTGAATTTGTGTAACTTATATTAGAATATGAAATTATTAATGTTAAAATTTGTACAAATTATTTGGTTTTATACCTTAGATAGTTAGATTTCTAATTAAATTTAACCGCATGACTATATTGACTAATGAAGCACAAACAAAACTATTTTTCTCAAAAGCAGTGAAATTTAACTATGTCATTTATTGAATTTAAGTGGGACCCTAAGTTGCTGAAAAAACTATTCTAAGCTTTACCCCATTATTGATGGGTACTGAAAGTTTTCTTGTTCAGACTTCAGACTAAGAATATTGACCAATTTGGTTCAATATATATATTGACCAATTAAATGTCTCCTTCTTAAATGTCTTTGAACCTCCTGAAATGTCTCATACTGCTCAAGGACGTGGACTATAGCGAAACATAGTTCTTTTTTTTTTCCCTCATAACTTTTATTTAGCTTACCCTAAATTAAAAGTTTTCAACTTGGCTTGGCAAACTTCTAAAAAACAAAACAAAAACAAATGTGTCCTAAAGTTTGATTGTTGAAATTTTAATTCTTAATAGAGGCCCAAATACCAATAGAGTCCAAAATTTTTGGTTCCTAAAACTTTCATTGCAGAAATTTTAGTAGTTTAATAGAGGCACATATTCAAAATGGACCATGGTTATCAACGTCTAGCCTGGTTTTTTATTATAATAAAAATAAATAAATCAAAAATGAACCCCTAGCCCAAACAGGCAACCCATTCTGATGTTTAAAATTTCAAAAATTTAAGCTCAGCCCATCACTATCAGTTGGCCCAACCAACCTAACAAACCAAGGAAAGTCTTTCTACTAGACAAAGAAAGAACAAGAGAGTTTCGAATCATGGCAAGTCTCTCTCATCTCCAAAAGGGGGAGCTGTTATTAATTTGAGCTATGATTGACCAAAACTTTACAATAAGTGAAGAATTCAAGCTAACTGTCAAGGGATTCCTTTCAATAGATAAATAAAATAGCTCAGTTGCTAGTGACTATGACATGTTTATAACTTTTCATGCTTAGAAATGAAAATGAAAATATATATCTTATGAGATGATCTCATTACACCTCCCATCGTGTGTTGATCCTACATATTGTAATAGGGTGATCCTCTAGGCTCTAACCCAATCGAAGCATGGTTTGATTACCTTGATTTAACCCTTTTAATTTAGGTTTTGATTATTTTTACTCTCTGAAGCTTTACTATTTGTGTGTCTCTCTACCAATAAACTAAATGTTGTATCAGACACTTGATTCTAGCACTTCAAATATATTTCCAATTTATATGATTCTCGATTTCTTTCATTTACTTGAATATCAGATAAGTATTTCCTGCAAAAGAAGTTGGGTATATAATCTCTACAAAATCTCCTCTCTCAATAATTTGCTTTAATATTTTGTTGTTGACGTAACTAACAAAAAATTTTGGTACTTGCATGCAAATTGTTTGATAAAATACCCGACTATTTTTTTTTTTCCAGAATTTGATTGATTCTGTACAATGTCCATTTTGCAAGTCTAATAAGTAGACATGTATTCTTCTTGCAATAGTATATACACGGTCTAACCAGAGTCAATAAATTAGCAAGAGGTTTTCTTCCTTCTTCATGTTCGTATTAATTTATTTTAGATTTTCTTTTGATTTATGTTAATGANTGCTTCGATTGGGTTAGAGCCTAGAGGGAGGCCCGGAAAAACAACTTTGAGAAGATGATGGAACATTCCAAGCAGAATACTATCGCTGGAAGAAGGAAGGGCAGAGTGAGAGAACCGAATTGAATTAGAATAATACAATTGGTTTTGGGAATTGGGGTTATTCCAGAGAAGACTATTATACATATTTAGAGAGAGGGAGAAGAAAAAAGTGAAGCTTTGGTTTTTCTATTCAAAGAAATATACCTATGCCTGCATATGATTCTTGCAGAGCCGATTCAACCTTCATCACAAACACCATCAGATCAATCAAACCAAAACAACCAAATCTAAATTTTAGTCTATTTAAAATGTCTTTACCAGTTGTGGTTGTGGGATGCCGGCCTGAATGTGGGTGCCCATTTGCTTAACGGTAGTAGGGCCCTCAAATTTCTCATTCTGTTTCTCTCTCCCTACACGGCTACGCCTTACAGATGATTTCTTCTCAATTTCAGTTATTTTGTTTTAATATATTAATAGGTAAGACGAGAACCTCTGAAAAATAAAAATAAAAATAAAAAGGTAAGACGAGAAGACACAATTATTCGGTGTTTTTAAAAGTAAACGTGTCATAAGTTGGTGTAATATAGAGCGGTTAAAAAAAAATTCAAAAGATACCTGTTGACCAAAAAGGTGTCTATTAAAAAATAAAAAATCACACCTGTTCATGTTTTTAAATGTATATATGGCATTGATTTATATAGCCACGTGGTGCAATGAAGAATAGTCAACAAAAAGTCAAATGTTTCGGCTATTAGTTATTATATAGAATAGATATAGATTTGGTGTTTTTACAAATTCACATAACTCCAATTGCCCCAATCTGGAATAAATATTTACTTTCCGTTAAGATTTGGGGGGTTTCTATGATACAAGTAGTATTTCGGAATTTATGTGTTATTATGTAACTAAACATCCTAATTATATGTTTAAATATTCCATTGGGATAGATTTCAACCAGAAAAATATTAATTCAAGAGTTGTGAAATTAGGATTAGGGTTGTACTGAATTTTTTTAAAATGATACGAGAATGAGTTCTTCATGCTTATTCCCAAAGTTAAGAACTAGGGATAATTACAGTAACCCACCTGTAGTATGACCCGTTTTCACTTTAATTACCTGTGGTTCAATCATTTACACTTTGCCTACCTGTGGTAACTTCCATTAGGACTCTGTTACCTACATTTCCCTTTGTCGTTAGAAAAACAAATTTTTAAGAAAAAACAAACATAACAAAAATCAAAAAGTTAGGGTTTTTAATTGTTGAAGAACTTCTACAAGAATAAATTGGAGGAATACAAATCAAATAGAAATAAAAAAATCCAATAGCTTCTAGACCCATCTCCTTCATTTATTTATTAGTTTTTCTCCCTCTTCATCTCTATCTCCCTGACTTCTCCCTCTCTTCAAACCCAACCCACTCACGACATCACCCATAATCTACCATTAACCAAAAACGACACCATCGTAGTCATTGGCTGTAGCGAAAATTTCAATTTCAATTTCGTTCCTTTTTGTCGAGTTCGAAGATTGCATTGTGGGCAAGATGGCTTGGCGAGAGGGTGACTGGGAGAGAGATGGGTCGACGAGAAGGAACAAAGATGGCTGACCGAATAGAGAGCTTGGGTGAGCGTGAGCGGCTAGTTGAGGAAGACAAATGAATCAAACCAATGTAGCAGTAGTGAACAGAGCAATGGTGGCAGTGAACGGAGCAATGACAAACAAATATTGCAGCAATGCAAGTTCTAGCTTTGGCCATGGGTTCCTTCGCGTTGAGTTTGGCTCCAACTGTGACTTCAATCCGCCTCTCTCTCTGTGCTATCTTATTTTCTTTGATGTGGGTGTAGTGGGTCTGTGTTTGTGTTGCTAGGTGTGGTGGGTCTGGGTTTTGAAGAGGGGTTTGCTTTGGTTTTGGTTTAAGATTTGAGAGAGAACGAAGGTGAAGCCGTGTATGATTTTTGTGAATAACTGAAAGTGTTTGAAAGGATTTTCATGAAATTACTAATTTCAAATTAGAGTAGAGCACTTTCAAGTGTAGGAATTTTGTAAATGTTTTTTAGGATTTGTGCGAATATGAAAATTTTATTTGGATTGATTGGCTCAAGACTGTTCATACCAAGAGCAAGTGTGTTCTTGAACCCAAGCTACAAAACACCCCCCCCCCTCTTTGATCTTGTTTGTTTGAGTTTTTTCTATTATTTATTTTGTTTTTAGAGGAGAGAAGCATAAAAGTGAAGATAAAATACATTTTTATCCCTGATTTTAACAAATGTGGGTAACGGATGGGTAATAGATTGAAGTTTAGGTGGGCAAAATGTAAATGATTGAACCATGGGTAGGCAAAGTGAAAACGGGTCATACCATAGGTGGGTTTACTGTAATTATCCCTAAGAACTAAATATTTATTAACTTCATTTTTAATTCGGTAATTATGGGGGATTGAACTCTAGTACAAGAGATTATAAAGTAACCTAGCTGTCAATAACCCTAAAGGTCGTTGTCAAGTTTTACACCACTTGATTGCCATACAAAATTGAAGTTTTAAACTTGTAATTTGGTATTTGGATTTTTCAAAAAAATTACAAGAGTGTCAGGTACTTTTTGGGAGAAAATATCTTTACTTAAAGGTAGGAGTGTGCATGGGTTGGTTCAAGATTTTGCAACCCTAGGAGTTGGGTTTGGTTGGGTCAACTTGTTGGGTTAAGAGTTAAGACCATTTTGTCAAACCTAATAGTTAAAAAAAAAAAAAAGTTTTCACTAAATATTTAAGTTGTTTTTTCAAGAAATAATTAAAATTTATACAATAAGTCATATTTATCAAAACTAAGTCTTAAAAGATCAAAGTAACAAATTTGTAAATCCAAAATAAATTAGTTAACAAATCTAAAATCCAAATATTTTTAAACTGTTAAAATCTTGGTCTGGGTTACATGGGTTGAAAATTTTTGCCAACCTAAACCCAATGCAACACAAGCTTCACAAAAATTTACAAACCAACCCTTCAACCCCTTAAAAGTTTAAAACCCAATTCAGGTGTCAAGTTGGTTAGGTTTGGTCAAGTTTATTGGATTAGTAGGTTGAATGCACACCATAAATAAAGGAATACTAACTTATAGCCACATAATAAGCAAATAAATGATATGATCTAGGAGGTTGGTTTCAACATCTCTTGTGATGTTGGAGTACTAAGTTTGAACTCTATTAGCCCCCTCCTTGCCCCCCACCCCCCCCTTCCCATGTCTTTATAGCAAAAAAAATTTGAGCACCATGGACAAAACTCTTTTCGAGACATTTAGATGGTGGGAGAGAGGTAGATGAGTTTCAAATTACATGAACACAGACATGGAACACCACAAATAATATTATTACTTGAACCAGTTGGCAATTCTTAATATATATATATATATATATATTTAAAAAAAACAGTATAAATTGAATCAAATTGTTAGAAATGATCATCAAAATTTAAAATAAGTTGAATATCATATTTTAATATTTATTTAAATTATTAATGACATAATAAAAATTCAAATGCAAAACAAAATATATAATTTTTGGTAGCTTTTATATTAAATGTATAACAAAATTAGTTTTGTTAATAAGATTTTTTTAAAAGGAAAGAAAAAAAAAAGGCAAAAAAAAGAGAATTTTTTATTTTTTATTTATTTTTGTGGCCAAACAGGACGCATTCCACATGCTATTATTTATTTTTATATATTTTTGGAGCCGTTTTCTCTTACATATATTGGTCGAGGAAGGTCACTCGCGTGTCTCTGTGTGGGTTCCTCTTTTCTCTGAAGCTTCAGATAACAGCAAAAGACCAAACACTGAGAAGAGGTATGTTTCCCTCCCCATCAATTTCTTTCTTTAACACAATCTCCTATCATTTTATCTTTCTTTCCCTCAAATTATGCCTCTAAATCACTTCAATTCTGTCAACTAAATCAGATAGATCTTCAACTTTTGATGGGTATTGCTCTGTGTACAAACTGTAAATAGTGCTGAAATTCTTTGTGGGTTTTTGAATTGATTATCAGAATCAGTCCAGTTAGATTTATCATCTCTGTGTGTTTGCTCTTTGATTGGTTTCTGAGAAAACTGTGGAAGAAAAAACCAACTTAAAATTCGGGTTTTCATATTTTTCTCACTTTTGGGGTGTTGCTAGTGGTGTTATTTTTCGTGGGTTGAACTCAAAATTTGAACTTTTTTGGTTCGTTCCCCACATTTTCTCGCCAACCAAACGTAGGATTAGTCTTGTAAAACTTTTTGGTGGCGGATGATAGTTTATTTGAAAACTTACTTGAGTATGATTGTTGATGTTATACTTATATCCCATTTACTTTGGTCGATCTGAAACTATTGGCTCTCCTGGTCTCAGTTTCTATAATGATCATTAGATGGATCATATTCAGACTTCAATATGTCATATTTGAATGGGTTATATTTTCAATATATATAGTTCTAAATTGGAACTGATACTTATGACGTATGATCTTTATTATTTAAATGTTTTTTTGAGTGTATATGGTATTTTCCAATATGAAGTCTCTTTGTAGATTTTGTGCGCTATAAGTTTCTAATGTTTTCTATTTGGTGGGTACTTGTAGAATTACCTTGAGATCTTTGAGACTTTGACATGACTGCAATTTCTTTGTTTAAGAAATCTTTTTCTATAAACTGTTATTAGATTAAGTTAAATTCTGAGTTATGTTGACCCATGAGGATTTGTTTCCAGGCATTTCATAAGATACAAAAGGTGCTTCAAAGATAGTATAATTGATTGGAATAGTCCAAGTTCATGTATTGTAATTTGCCATCTAGGTCTTGTATAGCGCGGGTGCTTGTTTAAATACAGTTAGTTCTGGGCATCATCCTTTTTGTTTGTTTAAGAAATGTTCCTCTTCAATTTTTTGTTTGAAGAACTTGAAGCCTTAATTCTTTTCTCCAATGAATGTTTAGATTTCCAATTCCATATATTAAGATATAAATCGCACTTAAATAATATTGTAACCTAGGGTAGTAATACAAGCTTTAGTGATGTAAATTTTCCAAGTTATATTTTTGTTCAGCATGTACTCTCTCTCTCTTCAAGATATAGTTGCCGTAAGATGTATCCTGCTTTATTTATGCGTGTAATGGCTAAAAGGATGCTATTAAACTTGAAAAAGTATCTTTGTTGTGCTATCTCCTGGATAGAAATGGCTGAAATTTTGACATTGTTCTGGATCCTCCATAGCATGTGGCCTGATGAACTTCGTAAGGAAATTTGTAAAATTACACTTTTTTCTAATATGCAAAATTTACCCCTTTTTTTTTTCTTGGAAAGTTTGTTTGGGGTTTATTTAGTTAATTACCCTTTCACACATAAATATTATTATATATGTGTGGTTGAGTGCAATGATTTTACTATTTTTTCCCTAACTTAATACTAAATTGTAACATTTTTGTTGCTGTTTTAGGTTGATTTATTGAGTGTTTTGAGAATTTAGAAACCATATTTACCTTTGTATTTTAACCCATTCTTTTTTAATTTTTAACTAATAAAAAAAAACGAATGTGGAAACCATAAGTGAATTTCTTCTTCACCATATATTTGGTACTATGCACTGAATATATAGAGTCCATCTATGAGGCTCAACTAACCAGTTGAGTTGATCCTGTTATGTCATGAACTGGTTTTATTTTGCATCAAATGAGGTATTATGCTATCATAGGAAGGATTTTCTTTGTCTTTGGGTGCAGTTTCATTCTGTCAATCTTATTTTTAGAACTTTGTGTATCTATTTCCAGGAAGCATGGCAGCCAATAGGGGTCAAGGTGGAATCCAACAATTGCTGGCTGCAGAACAAGAGGCTCAACACATTGTCAATGCTGCCAAGAGTGGTAATTTTTCTCTTCTTTATCTGGATTTATGCACAATTGGATGTCATCTATATCTCATTCCACAGGAATATCTTTATGGATATGTGTTTATTTGTATACAGACTATATTTACATAATTTAGACAAATTAAGTAATTCTTAATTGTTAAAATAACTAAATAAATTTATTATTTGCATTACGTTATTTTTCATGTCATGTGAAACATTGAATATGTAGATATATGCATCTCTTTTACACAATCAACCATAGTGTTTATTTAAAAAAAAAATGCATTCTTGAGATGAGATGGCACTTCTATATAGGTCCCTTCCCCCCTTACTCCTCTGGTTGTTACACTTCCACTTGTGTTCTGTAATTTGATTCCTAATTGCTTTGTGGCTTTGTGTTTCTGCTGTTAGCAAAAATGGCAAGACTGAAACAAGCTAAAGAAGAGGCCGAAAAGGAAATTGCTGAATATCGGGCCCAAATGGAGCGTGAGTTCCAAAGGAAACTTGCAGAGGTATGTATATGTTGGTTAAAACCTATTTATACTGTTAACTAGCTCAAGGCATTATGAGTATTTCTACGCTTATGGTGTATCAATCGTATTTGATGTATGCCTTGAGATCCGTGCAAGGGAAATGAGAACTTCAAATAGTGAATTTGGCTTTTATAGTGTCAAGCTATTTCTAAATTTCTGTCTTTCTCATAACAGAGCAGTGGAGATTCAGGTGCAAATGTTAAGCGGCTTGAAAAGGAGACTGAGGCGAAGATCTGTAAACTAAAAGAAGATGCTGCAAGGATATCACAAGATGTAGTTGCGATGGTTCTGAAGCATGTGACAACTGTGAAAAATTAAGTCTGTGGATGGTAAAGGTGATATTGCAAACTCCTAAATCTTGTTAATTATGGACTGGTTCTTCATGGACCTTAGACTGCTTGTGTGTTGTGGATAGGATTTCTTGTTCTGGTAATTGTTATGCTGTGTACTGTACTCAAAGAATGCCATAAATGCCTTCTATGTTAGAAAGAATGATATCCCTCAAATTGTTGCCATCTCTTCTTAGGCAAATTGATTCTATTAACAAATGAGGTGCTGTTTTGTCAAAGAAAAACGTACAAAGAGTAATTTGGTTTTTTTTTTTTTTTTATTTTTAATAGCAAAGAGTAATTTACTTAATCACCCATAATATAAATATATACATATATATATATATATATATGCGCCAATGAAATATTTGATCGTGATTCGTGCTAGTCCTCAAGCCAACTCCACACGACATACCAGTGTAGATTGTACCCATACTATATATATTTTCTTTAATAAAAGTACAAGCTTTTTATTTGAGAGTTTTCAAAAGAATGGAATGAGTAGATTGTAGAGGAATGGAATAGAATATGGTTTCTTTTTTCTTTTCTTTTTTCTAGTGTAAGTTTATTAAGAAATTAATGGAAAGGAAAGAATATATAATTGTGCTGGAATGGACTTTACTGTTTATTTGTTTTCGTTTATAATAAAGATAAAATCAGTATTTAATCTCCATTTCATTGAGGTTTTGTTTTGAAATGATGGAACAGTGAGGCATGGAAAATATATGGAGGACAGAAAATTAGGATGAGATGATTGTTGTTTTCCTTTATGTGTTTGGTAAAAGGAATAGAAAAGTGAGAGAATAGAAAACTTATTTTCCTTTGATTGGAGAAAAGAAAAAAAATTGAAGGATAGAAACAAAATTTTTATTGGGAAAGAAACAATAATTTTGTGTGTGTGTTTATTTTTTGGGGATAGTAACACTAATTTTGTGGTAATAGTTATTATAACCCCTTTTATTATTATTTTTTTTGGGTGGGGGCGTGGAGAAAATATAGGGCTCTGTAGGTTTGGGCGGAGAATGCCACCTATATGTTCTTTTCATCTTGGCTTTTCATTCATACCAAATGGATGACAATCTCACATTTTCCTTTTTCTCATCAAAATTATCCCAACTTAATTGATTCTAAAATCTAAAGGAATGAGTGTTCCTTCTTGTGAGAGAAATGCTTGGGAAGGAATGGAATGGGTATTTACCTAGATAACCATTCATCTATCCCTCAACTTTCATATGAGAAAATAAATGAAATATCCTCAAAAGATGTTTTTATTTCGTTTCTTTTTATGCCTTTCCGGCTTTACCTACTTCAAAAGAATTCAAACTACCATAAAAGTTGGGAAAATTTCTGTGAGTTGGTCATTTTTAAATTCTTCTTACCAACGAATAAGAAAAACTAGTTATAGTGTGACTTGTTTGCAATTCTAGTTACCTAAAAGGACCCAAAACTCTTAACCCCTAGCATGCATGTCACGTACCACTTCGAATGGCGTCCACGCCAACCCATATCCTGGGCTGTCTGTGTTTTGTGCTCAATTTTATAAGCATTTGTGTGTGTTTTTTTAAAGCGGATAATTAAGCTTTTAATAATCAACAAGAAGAACAACCATCCGCCAACTCTAAGGCTATTTGTCAATAAGTTCATATATAGCACAAATGTTAGATATCCTGACATGCCAGTGTTTATACATTTTAAATCTGGCACACCATTTTGGGCTTGGATTACCATGTGATTTTCATGATAATAAGTAAGGACTTCTCTACTTATGAGGAACAAATAAAAATTATAAAATTAGAGATGCATTTTTACAGAGAATCTAGAATTTGTTCTCGTTCCAATAATGTCATCAATGAATGATGGTTCAAAAGTTTGTTTTGGATTGATAAGGTATTTCAACCAGTCATGGCATCTTTTTGTATGTGTATCAATCACTCTACAACCAGTACCTTATTTGGGTAATATGTCAGTTTGTCTTAAATTGTGAATACATGAAATGTCTGAGTTCCACACCCCCTCCCTTCTTTCACATGGGGATGTCTTAGTCCTGATGGACATGTCCAAAATCAGTCTTTTACATGCCCACACATTCTGTGCCAGTCTGCCATACCTCCTGGTCCAACTTACCATCGTTGTCATCTGCTAGAGAGAGATGGAGAAACACATTGTGATTAATCACAATGTTAAAGCTTATATTTACCATGCTGGAACCATCCCTAGTATGCCGGAAACAAAACTGTTTGCAGACCTTTAACTATTCTAATCAGAGGCATGTAGCCATTTGCTGCAAGCCTGTAGTGGTAGTGCTATTCCAAGAGCATTTAGGTTGTGTGATACCCTAAAAAAGTGAAGAAGAATTCAATTATTATGCAACTGTAACTGAAAATATAATAATATCAGTGTCAGAAAATTTTACAACGTGTGAATGTGAACATAATATCCTACCTAGATTTCGATTCTGATGTCTAGTGTAGTTGTGATATTTAACTTGTTTTCGAATGCTAGTGTCTATTGAAATATTTCATTCATCAATTCATACTCTTGACTCATAACTCAATACTAAACTATTGCAATGCTTTGATTTGGATATATAAGCTTTTTATTTATGGGAGAAAGAGAGAGAAAGAATGGCCTATTGATGTAAGAATTATTTAAAAGAGTCCAGTTAATGAGGGTCGAAATGCATTGGTTAAGGTTGAGTTTTTTATTGCATTTGATTTTTTTTTTTTAGGAAGTCAATCAATTTTGGGTTAAAGAGATATTTGTTTATGGCTTTTTGTTAAATAGTGTATTCACGCATCCATTAAAGAAGAATCTAATGAGTTCCATTGCATTGAGAGGTGAAAAAAGAGAGCAAATAAACAAATAATTCTTTAACTCTGAATGTTGTGCAACTCTCTAGATAAAAACGGATAGATCACGATAAAAAAAACTCAACCTTAATCAATACATTCAAGTACTCGTTAATGGAACCTTTTATTTATTAGCTTTTGTTACTTCCTAATATAGTGAGACACACCAAATTCTTCCTTAAAAGGTGCACTTGACACCAATTAACAAAGGGAAAAAAACTATTTCACACAGTGTGCTTTTGTAAACTGAAAACATTTTCGCACACTGTGCGAAAGAACCACCCTCAACAAAAAAATCGTTTAAACTACTATCTCAATACAATTGTTGTAGTAGTGTAGATTTAATTTATAATAATTTGTAGAGAGGTGAGTTTGTTGGAGATTTAAAAAAAAAAAAAGTGTGATTAACCAAAATTTAGGAAAATAAAAAAATTTGTTGCTCAACTCAATCAAGTACAACTGTGAGTCACATAAAATAAATTTGGTGGATAACTTTCTTAGATTAAACAGTTGCTTAATAAGAAATAAACATGGTTATCATCTGCCACAGAGAGATGAAAAAACATATTGTGTTTGATCACAATGTTAGGGGAGCTAAAATTTACCATGCTGGAACCATCCCTAATATGCTGCCAACAAAATTGCTTGAAGATCTTTAACCATTCTAATCAGAGGCATGTAGTCATTTAGGGCTGCAAGCCTGCTATTCCATGAGCATTTAATTAGGCTGTGTCAGTGAAACCCTAAAAATGTGAAGAAGAATTCAATTATTATCCAACAGTAACTAAAAATATAATAATATCAGTGTCAGAAAATTTTACAATGTGTGAATGTAAGCAAAGAATCCTAACTAGATTTAAATTCTGATATCTGGTTTAGTTGTGAAATTTAACTTATTATCGAATGTTGAAGTGTCTATCGAAACATACCGTTCATCAATTCATACTCATGACAAATCATTCAATACTAAACTATTGCAATGCATTGCTTTTTGGATAAGCCTTTTATTTTTCTTTTTTAAATTCATTTTGGTATGGGAGAAAGAGAGAGAAAGAATGAACTATTCTAGAATGAATTATTTAAAAGGTCCAGTTAACAAGTGTCAAAATGCATTGGTTAAGGTTGAGTTTTTAATTGCAATTGATCCATATTTTTATCTTTTAAGGAGTCAAGCAATTGCATTTGTTAAAGGGTATATTTGCGCATCCATTAAAAAAGAATTTAATGGGCTCCAATGCACTGGGAAATGAAAATAAGAGCAAATAAACACACACATACAAACAAACAAAAAAAAAAAAAACAAAAAAAATTGAACTTTAAATGTTGTGTAACTTTCCAAATAAAAATAGATCACAGTAAAAAAATTCAGCTGTAACCAATACTTTCAAACACTCAGTTAATTGAACATTTTTTTTTTTTTTTTTTTTACTTTTATTGCTTCCCAACATAGTGGAACCCACTCAATTCCTCATTAACCAATTAACAAATGGGAAAAAACTCTTTCACACGGTGTGTTTTTATAAATTGAAAACGTTTTCACACACTATGAAAGAAACACCGCCTTCAACAAAATCCTAGTTAAAAAGTTATCTCAATACAATTGTTGAAGTTGTTTAGATTTATATATAATAATAATTTGTTGAGAGGTGAGTTGTTGGAGATTAAAAAAAAGTGTGATTAACCAAAATTTAGGGAAAAAAAAATTGTTGCTCAATCGAGTACAACTGTTTGTGACAAAACAAAAGTTGGAGGATAACTTTCTTAGATTAAACAATGAAGAGTCGACTAATACATCCAAAACAAAATGCGTTTTCAAAACAAAGCGTGCATATATTTGCAAGAAAAACAAGGTAAATCCAAGGTTACTTTGGCTGTTGGGGTTTAAAATCTTCATCCACGACAGTTCACGTGACAGATGAGAGTCATCCAATCGAGTGGTCCCTTTTCCCTGCTAATGAAGTGAACATCGTTATCTCTCCACCACCCCCTCATCAATCCCATGCACAGCACAGATAGATGCACTCACTTTCTTTTCTTTTCTCTTCTGGATCTGTCACTGACACTGCCTGCTCAGATATTGTGAACAAAGACAGAGTGGGTGGCTTTTCCTTAATATTTAATAAGAATAATTGTTATTTAATGGAATATGATATTCTTTGAGATAGAGGAGTAAGTATTCAGCATATATACATATAATATCACACGTATCTAAGAGACCCAAAATCTGGATATTGAGGATGTTATAAGGAACCATTATCTAAATAAAAATCTCATTCTCATCACAAAATTCCATTTTGTCAACTCAGATTAGCGTGTGGATACATATATGATTAATAAGATGATGTGGTGTTACTGATCGATGTTCGATGTTATAACTTGAAGTAAAACTAGGATTAAAAGTGTGGAAAGCTCGCAACAATTCAAGAGACACCTTAACATGGTGGCGGGCCTTGAAAAATTAGAATAAGGTGGCCGTACAGCAGAGATTTGCATGATTGCCCAAGAGACTTCCTAGTAAATATCAGGGTGGATGGGCACTAAACCCTATATCTGCATTTAACTTTTTTGTTTGGATTATTGGATACACCGGATTTTAAGTGACCCCCCCCAAAATGGATTATGAAATCTTGCAATAGGACCCACTATTTTGGCACAATCAGACCGATGAGATTTATTGGCTTATGGGGAGATTAGGACAGCTAGAGAGAGAGAGACAGAGAGAGAGAGAGAGATGCCATATTTCCATACATTTCCTTGTTATTACTTATTATTTCATGTAATTTGTACATTTGTGGGTTACTTTTTGTATTCAGATGAGAAGATGAGAGGTTAAAATGTTGAAGATTGGAGTTGCTACATTGAGAATCTCAATCGAGCAAGATTTGTATGACATGTGAAGTATATTTTTTTGAAAATCAATTTACCAGTAGTCTCACTCGACACTTGCCCCTTTTTTGATCGAGTGAGATTTGCAAACCTAATTGTTGCATTCATTCTATGTTGCACCCATTCACTCAGCCCTCTCATATAACCATTTATTCTCACAAGATACCACATTTGATTCTCATATTGAAGAGTTAGAAAGCAACCATTCAAATTAGAACAAAAACCAATTTGTTCTCTCTACCTTCACCCTCTTCAATTTCCAAATCTATTGAGAGGAGATAAAAACCTTACATGCATAGAAATCTTGAGTGTTCTTTGTTGTTTTTTGGTGATGGGAACCACTGGAGCAATCCCTAAATCTTTAAGAGGCCATAGAGTAGTCAAGTAGACTTGGTCTTGCAATTGGCAGATCAATTTGCAAAACTAGTACTAACTGCTAAGGAAAAAATATTAGTGCAATCAATTGTGAGCATAAGCAAAGAGCTCAAATAAGTTGTCATTTACATAGCTTGGAGGGTTTGTAAGTGAGATATATTGCAACTATTATCTTAGTGATATTGGTTGGTGCTATCACCCCTAAGAGGTTTTTTGCCTAGTTTAGGGGTTTTTCGCTTTGTAATTAAACAATTAATGGTGTTTGAGTGTTTGTGTTGTTGATGGGGATTTGCTATATATTGCGATTGTGTATCTATGCATGTGTTAAGTGACGAATCATATTAACAATTAGACTTAATTTTGTAATTAGCTTAAACTTAACGTAAGCTGAAAAATTAGGATCTAAAGGGTTATCTCTCAATTGGCAATTGATTTGCTATTTAGATTTCTCACTTCCCCATGTTTGACACGTAGCTACCTTTCTCTCTCTCTCTCTCTCTCTCTTACAGTCTTACCTACATCTCAATCAAGCAATAATTGTGGTGAATTTGGCTCCTTTGAGCGGTGGCCGTACTCACCATTTAGCAAGCCCAACAGCCCGTCAATACGAAGACGAAGGGTGGTCAAAGACCCAGAGATTTTATTTATTTATTTATTTTTGGATAGGCAAAGACCCAGAGATTTTAGACTGATATAGAAAACACCTAAAGACAGATCCAAAAGTAAGAGGAGTACATTGTTGATTGTTGCTCCGAGGGGGGAGTTATAAGGAAAAAAAAAAAACTCACAATTGACTAAAGTCTTTGATTCAATCATGCATTCAAAGAAAGGCCAAAGGCTAGACAGCTATGAGTGTCTCTGACCAATCAGCCACGTGATGCCATGCAATCGGCGGGGTTAGAATTTCAAGGACATTTTAGCAGCAAGTGCACGAGGAGAACAATTACATTTTTTTACGTCCCAAAATAGAAATAATGTCTTCTTAATTAAGAATACAAAAGGTAATCTCTCTCTCTGTTCTCTAGGCTGTGTTGCCCAGTGGTTGAACTCGAATGTAAAAGCCACATGCAATATAATATTGATGCTTTGCAAGTAGGCCATTCTCAACCCATTAATGCGTAGTATATATATCATATACAAATTAAGTACACAAGTGATTGAATTCAGTACTTTGTCCATATACTAGCTAAGAGGAACCAATGTACAATATGAGTGGATGGGTAGGCTGTTCTTTCCTATTTTTAATCTCCGACGGCGGCAAAGTGGCTTTTACTGGGCGATCCACTTTCTTGCTCATTGGTCCAATAAGATGCGAATCATAAGCAGCAGTCATTTAATTATAGGTCTAATTGAAAGCGTCATAAAGTTTCTTGGACTTAAATAAGTGGTTCCAGTTAGTTTGACTAATAAAAAATTTTATCTTTCTCAAAAAAAAAAAAATTATGATTGAATGAAAGATTTGGAGTTTAATTTTTGCTTATACCAAAAATTTATTGTTGTCTTGGTTTAATGATAAAAAAACATATTTATTAAAAGCGAGCGTCATAAGTTAAAACTCTATAATAAAAAAAATCACAATTTTAACCTGAAAAATAAAAATCTCTGAAATAGAGAAAATTACCCTCTTTATCTAACTTATAAGATAAAAATTAATAGATATGCTAATGACATTAGTTTAAGAATTACTTCCAAAAAATTTTAGGGGGAAAAAAACAACTAATTTTTTTTATATTTTTTTTTATGAAAATGTTATCAAAATGGTTAATTAACAAATGCACAGAGTATCCATTAACTTAACCCAAGTTAGAAATCCAAGAACTCTCTAATTAAAAATCATGGTAATATTAAAACTCGCAGTTAATACATAAGAGTCAAAGAAACTTGACTTGATTCTTTTTTTCGTGAGACAAAAAAGAAACTTGACTTAGTTCATGAATATGTATAATTTATACTGCATTTATTCATGATGAATTTTAGGATCCACGTGATGAGTACAAAATAAATTATAATTTGCTTATTCTTAAAGATAAAAATGTTCAAAATGCTTTTCTCAAGGCATTTGTCTACCCTAGACCTCATGTGTTTCTAGAAATCTTTTACTATTTGATTCTCTTTGACTAACACTTTGGATCACCTTAAAGATTATTCACAATAATAATTTTCAACTTTACAAATCTTATAATCTTTTTTTTTTTAATCTTATTCTTAAATTAGGTTAAATCCCCCACAATTAAAAAAAAAAAAAGTAATGACATCAAAATTGAGTTCATTGGTAAATATAAAAAAAATGATAACTTTTTTTTAGTGAATAGTAAAAAGAAGAAATGCATCCAATCATATAACTCTTTTTGTTTTTTAAAATTAAAACAGTTGCAAATCATCACTTTTTGAAATTACAGAAATCTAGACACCAAAGTGTCCCAATTAATATAAAGATTCTATAAATATGACGTCATGACTTTTACAAATTGATGTACAATCACAAAAAGAATAATTCTAACATTTATTTATTATATTGTTGACATCAACTAATCACATTTATCACTAGATCAATTTGAAAATGTTATATAATAAAACTTGTAGTAATTTTAACATCTTTCAATTTTAAAATTTTAAAAAGTGTTTGAATACATGTGAAGAGATTAATTTTAATAAAAACAAACTGAAATACTTAATGATCAAGTAATCAAATCAAGCCAATATTTCTGATTTATATGTATCCATACTCTTTTCCTTTTAAAGCAACCCAATAATAAATTATAGAAAAGGTTAACACATGTCTTAAAGATATTGGTTTTAAAACTCTTTTAAAATTATCTTTTAACAAATGCTCTAAGAATACTTGTTAACCGAACTCATAACTTATCTACAACTCACTAGTTGACACATGGAATTTTTTTTTTTTAATAGCAAAATGATAGATAAGCTCGTGTAACTAATTCAATACTTTGGTTCTAACGGTCCCAAATAGCTGAATCTAAATTTGAATTCCGTCATCTGCCCTTCACACTTTATGAACACATATATTTATGAAGTGAACACTGTACCAAAGTTGTGCAGTGGTATAACAAGTATGATCAATGTAGAAATTTTTGCGGAAGGAACTTAAATTTTAGTATCTTACATGAGATTCGTTGTAAAGTCCGAGACTTGTGCATTACATTCATTACGAGAGAGGTCTGGTCCCAATTCTAGTACATATAGAGTCCAAAAGATAATTAAGTTCCACAGTTATTACCTACAGTAGTTTTCAGGTTCCAAACCAAACTGTAAAAATGGTGACAACTACCCCCACGTTCTTTTATCGTCACCACCTTCATCATCATCCCAGCTCTTATTTCATCAAACACCAAGCACAGACACATTCACACCATTCCATGTTAATACCACTCATCCAAACCCACCCACAAAACTCGCTTCAACCATGCAAATCCTCACAACCCTTTCTACGTTTTCTCAATCTCTACTTCTTTTTCCAATTCTTCTGCTTCTTTGCTGCACCACTGCATCTGGGTTCGGATCAATGGGACCCATCTCTGCCGCATTTGGCCAAAACGGGTTCTTTTGTGCCATTGACGCGAGTGGCAAGCAGAACGTTATTTGCTGGGCGAAAAACAGCTTTTCTTCATCACCATCATCGTCTTCAGCCTCTGCTTATCTCAACAACATTCCTGCAATGGCTGCTCTCTCTGGCGGCGAAGGTTTTCTATGTGGCATTCTAGCAAACACTTCGCAAGCTTATTGTTGGAGCTCAAACAGTTCAGGTATAGATCTCGTGCCTTCAATATATCAAACCACTGCTTATTCTCATATAGCCGCGGGCAAGAATCATGTTTGTGCTATTAGAGGGTCTTACTACTCTGATCACGATTCGGGCATCGTTGACTGTTGGGAAATTGTGAAAAAATCCAATAATTATTTGAGTTCTAAACAGAGTACTCTGTTTTATAATCAGTCTATTAGCAACTTTGTTTTTAAGAAAGTTGTTTCTGGTGAAGGATTTAGTTGTGGTGGTCTTAGAGAAGGTGGGGTTGTTTGTTGGGGACCAAACTCAGCAAGTCTGGGGGTTTCTAACATATCGGAGAATTATGTAGTTTTAGCTTCAGGGAGAAGTTCTCTTTGTGGGATTTCAGAAATTTCTAATGAAGTGAAATGTTGGGGTGATAGTGGTTCATATGTTGCCCCTCCAATTGGGATTAAGTTTGTGTCTCTGACGGCTGGTGCTAACCATTTTTGCGGTATACGTGGGGACAATCATGGGGTGGAGTGTTGGGGGATCTTTAATTTGTCTTCTGTTCCAAAAGGTTCTGGGTTTATGGCAATAGCATCATCTGATTTTGTTACTTGTGGTATTAGAGAGGATGATCTGGTTCTTGATTGCTGGCTTGTCAATTCCCCTTCACCGCCTGATTATGATCCTCCATTGGAATTGTGCAGCCCGGGTCTTTGTACTCCTGGTCCCTGTAGCACAGGGCAATTTGCTTACAATGCAAGTATTCTTAATGAGCCCGATTTGACAAGCTTGTGTATACGGAAAGATCTTAAGATTTGTTCACCTTGTGGGTCAAATTGTTCTGAAGGTTTCTTCTTGTCTAGTTCGTGTTCTGAGAATGCTGACAGAGCATGCACTGCTTGCTCTCTTTGCCAGAACAGCTCTTGTTGGGATGTTTGTCGACTTCAATCATCTCAGAAGATGGATCAGAAGCATTGGAATCACTTGCGTAGATTGGTGCTCATTATTGGGTCTTCTATTTCAGGTTTGTTATTCATATTGATTGGCTGGTGTCTTCTTCCGTGCAAGAGGACTACCCAAAAAGTGGAAGGGACCAAAAGACATTTCAATTCTTGCATGGGCAAGCCGAAGTTAGAAACTGACCCTATTGCTGATTTGCAGCCTCCTCTTTCTGTTGCCCCCTGTCCCGGGATGGCTCAAATTTTCCGACTCTCAGAGCTAAAAGATGCCACTAATGGGTTCAAGGAGTTTAATGAGCTTGGCAGGGGAAGTTATGGATTTGTTTATAAAGCTGTCCTTTCAGATGGGCGGCAAGTTGCAGTCAAAAGGGCAAATGCTGCCACAATAATTCACTCTAACAATCGTGACTTTGAAATGGAGTTGGAAATCCTTTGCAAAATCCGGCATTGTAATATTGTGAACTTGTTGGGTTATTGCTCAGAAATGGGTGAGAGGCTGCTCATTTATGAGTATATGCCTCATGGGACACTTCATGACCACCTCCATGGTGGGCTTTCTCCTTTGAATTGGAGCCTCCGGTTGAAGGTTTCAATGCAGGCTGCGAAGGGGCTTGAGTACCTTCACAAGGAACTTGTGCCTCCAATTGCCCATCGGGATGTGAAGACTTCAAATATTCTTTTGGATTTTGATTGGGGAGCACGAATTGCAGACTTTGGCCTTGTTACTTCAAATGACAAAGATCTTAGTGGAGATTTCGAAAGTGATGTTTACAACTTTGGAATTGTACTGCTAGAGATTCTCAGTGGAAGGAAAGCATATGACAGAGATTATATGCCTCCAAGCATAGTTGAGTGGGCAGTGCCCTTAATCAAACAGGGTAAGGCAGCTGCCATAATTGATCGGTATGTGGCACTTCCAAGAAATGTTGAACCTCTTCTTAAACTTGCTGATTTAGCAGAGGTGGCTGTGAGGGAAAACCCTAGTGAGCGTCCTACCATGTCAGATGTGGCATCTCGGCTGGAACAAATTTTCAAAGACGGATTGATCTTGTAGTACTGAGTTCTCAAATTTTGAACAACACTGAATGGATCTGTAGACAGCAGCTGCCCTGAGTGCTACCCTTCTGCAATTGTACATTTATTAAGAGATTCTTGTATATGAAGTTTGCTTACTTGTTTATCTTTAGAGAATGAAGGAAATGGTATCGTTGCACCATAATTCATTTATTCATTTTTATGGAAGTTCACTCAATAATATTCACCTTTCGTGTAAACATGGGAGAGTTGCATCTCACACGTCCTTGTCTTCAAGGAACAAACTATTTCTATGCTTGTCAATGGCCCAGGGAATACACGTTAAGGAAATTATGTATTTCTGTGTGATGGCTTTGATAATCTAATAACCTACAAATTCTGGGATGACGATCTTATTTGACTCATGCCTATTACATCAACTAGCACTATACTGCACCTTTTGGACTCCAGCAATGTTTTAGACCATCCACATGATTGTCATTGTTATTAAGATTTGATCAGGAACGCTATAGTTAGTTATTTAAACAACTAAATAACACTTAACTGGTAAAATTTTGTGCTTTACTATGTCAGGAATATATCTTCTGCTGATTGACATGATAGTGGTGCGGCAGTTATGTTCAGTTGCTTTCAACTATGACAGTCACATGAAAGACTACAGTAAGATTTTCAGCGCCATCATCTCAAATTCTGCTTCATTTCCATAATTCTCAGTAAAAGAGAGAATCAAAGGAGACGTTTGTTTAGACGGTTGTATGAAATTTTGAGTTCCTCCATTTTGTTTGATGTGTCATGCTCTGCACAAATAAATCCTGGAAATTAAGGGAAGGCAATTACAGAAAAATGGGGGCTTTACATGGAAAATCAAATGTATGTTATTTGTGAAACGTTAAAACTGATCCTCTCCCTGTAAATTGAAGGATTAAGTGATTTGATTATGAGGATAAAAGCTAGGCTGACTTATTTAATCAGTAACATAGGTGACTTGTCAAAGCATTAGCTTAACTTCGGATAATTTTCCTATCTTCTCCCAAATTTCTGGCAGGTGATCTGGAATTGGAAGGAAGCCATCCATCGTCATAGACACGACAGATCATCGGCAATGTAGAAATCCGTACCGTGAGAGAAGAATTGATGTGTGAATCACTTGGATATTTTCAATTTTGAGACTCCATTCCTGGTGTTTGGAACCTGTTGGCAGCAACAAGTGCTTGCATGTATATATATCAAGGTTTAGATGAGGCAAAATCAAAGTCGAACTGAAGGAAAAAAGTAGGTATGAAATTATGAATAGAGAGATTCCATACACATTTAAAAATGGGTTAACCCGAGACCTACCTAACCTATGAAAACGGATCTGGTATGAGTTTTGGCATGTTGACACGATGGATTATAACTTACCATAAATAAGTTGGCAATAACCTTTTATTTTTTAATCTAGGATTATCTTCTCATTGTGATTGTAATTTGTTGAAGTTCTTGTAAATTGTTTACTACTGTAATAGACCACCTACAAATTGGAATTTTTTTTATGCATGATTGTTAGCAACATAAAAATGTATATGTGATACATAACGTACACATGCATACTTGTTGAATTGGGTGCAAAAATATGTGTCTTTTCTAATTGTATCGGGGATGATCATGTCTATATCATAAAATAAATATTTATATATTGTATGAATCGTATCAAATTACCACATTAGTGATTATGTATATATTATAAAAATACATATTTATATATAGTATGAATTGTATCTAATTGTATTATATTAACTATTTACTCTTGTCATTATCTCATATGGGACTACTACACTTAATTAACCACACTAATCACAAGTCAAAAGTTTTATAACTCAACTAATTGATACATTTTGGGGTTTCTAGCTTGCTAATTTGCATGTCTTGAGTGACAACCATTGGGCCACACACCTTTTGTTGGTATGTTATGGAAAATTATTATATATAAGAACAACTTATGGATTAAATTTATTTAAAAATAAAATGACACATCACAAATGAACCTCGGTTTCAAAATAAAAAAATCTTGAACATTTCCCTTTTTAAATTCTTTGAACCGTTCGAGTTTCAAAATGATTATTAAAAACCACTTTCTCAAACTTCCCTCGCAAATCTACAATTCCACGGTACATGTACTGTTGTTTTGGCTTCAATTCCACGCTCTTGGAAAACTACATCATTCGGCATACCTCTCTTGGCAAAGGTTTACAAAGAGATTGGGAGTTTTCCTGACATGCCTATATAAAAATATTTTTGGGACCCGAACTTCCAAATTGTTTACCTCAACTACTTTCAACTTTCAACTCTCTTAGTCTTATCCTCCATTCTTCCTTTATTTTCTATGTGGTACGCGCTACTTGCTATTGATAGGCCAAAAATGAATTGACCTATTGTGATTAATTGATTGATTAATTAGCCAAGTTTAATTAATTAATCAAATTAACAAACATGTGGTAGCATAAATAAATAACCAATAACTAAAGTATGCAGTAGAAAATAAATTGACACGGTAATTTATTTACTAATAGGGAAAACTTACATGGCAAAAATTCCACCGGGTGATTTTAAGATCACTATTCCCGCAATTTCACTATTATCACAACAAGCGGATACAAGTAAAATACAAGTAAAGGAATCTCAATATCTTATACCAACCTACAGTTGAACCCTTACCCCAATACCCAATTGGACTTGTTCTGTAGTGACAATTTCTCCTTTTGATGCATGGCTCCCAGTACACGACTAACCAATTACGCGAATCCCAGTACGCGACTTCAATCACCAACTAAAGAAGGTTATTGGCTGCAAAGTTCTTCAGTTCATCCCACAATGAAGATCTAGAAGATGCTTGATCACAAAACCCTATGGTGTACAAACACAGCAACTTCTTCAAAAGAATGACGAACTAGGACAAAACTTCGTCTCCAGTCACAATTTGCTTGATCAAACTTTTCTCAATGCTTGTGTAACTTGTGTACCCTTTGACGGCCCTTAAAATAATCATTTTATATGTCTAGAGTTAGGAGAAAAGAACTTTTCCCAAGAAAATCATATCAGAATTCTTAAATTCTTAAACCTCGACAGATAGGAGCTATCGAGCAGGTGTCGAGCACACGGGCTGAGACAGCTTTCTTAAGCTCGATAGATGCAACTGTCGAGGTTTAATGAATTTGCACTATTCAGCTTGTTTCTTAGACAGACTTGAATGGCTTTAACACTTGATCTTGAAACTTGTTTCTTGAAGCATTAAAAACACCTAGATCTACCCAATTACAAGTAAAATGCGTTTTGTCAAAGAATTAGCCAATTACATAAAAGAATAACATATGTTCTTAACAAATGAAACACATATATCATAACAATCTCTCCCTTTGGCAATCCATGATAAAACCACAACAAACAAATGAGCATATGAGAGAAGTCATAAATCACTCAACTCATATTCACTTGTTGAATACAATAAAATCTATCCTAACTCAAACTCTTGAAAAATTTTGCAAGAAGAGAGTTTATGGCAAGTAGACTTTGACAACCTGTATTTCTGAAACACTTTAAACAAAACTCATCAAGGCATCTTTGTGTGAAACAAAAATAATAGATTGCATACAAGTAATAAGGAACATGTGCATAAAGAGAGAAAAGAAACAACACATATAAAGGTAGGTGAAAGAAACATACATCAACATATAGAGAAGATAAGTACAATGTATGTCAATAAATGGTCACAAGACCCAATGTACAAGAATAAATGTATCTAAAATAGAAAGAAAAGAAAAGATACATAATATCCTCACTACATCCCTCATATCAACACTCCCCCTAACAAAATGGTCCTATACTAACTCTCCCCCTAATTATGACTACTCTCATATCCAAAACTACTCCCCCTTTTTTGTCACGAGTGACAAAGGGTAAGAGTGTCAAGTAGACATCTCATCGGTAGAGCTAGCATCTCTATCATCATCATCAAAAGCATCATTGTCATCACCATCATCATTATCATCCTCAGCCTCAGAATCAGAAGCCACTGGAGAAGGTGGAGGAGAAGCCTCAAAAGCAAAGCCACCTATGCTCGCCTGTCGTCGTGCAATACAGCCAACACGAACATTCACCTAATACAACTCAATAGAAAATGTATCAAGGCGAGCATCCACACGCTGCAGCTGCGCCATGATGTCTCCTAGAGTCACATCACCCATGGAAAAGGAGGGGGTGGATGTGGATGAAGCTGATTAGGATGGAGTCAAACGGGAGGGAGGAGTCGCTGACTCAACCTGTTGTGACCTAAGTTGCGCCTCGCTACGTTTAACGACAGCGGCGTCTATGGCACACATAAAAGTGAAATGGTCGGACACCGGAAAAGGGACGAAAAAATGGTGTAAAATCCTCGTGATAACGGAAGGAAATATGAGCTTATGGGACGCCGAATCCAGATGAACATCTATAATGGAAAGAATGAAATGTGAAGGGAAATCTATAGTAAGATGCTTAAGAAGGGATAACCAAAAACCGAGCACAAGACTCTGTGATGGAGTTATATTGAGAGAGTGGGTGCAAAACAAAAGTTATCACCATGTTCAAGAATCTAGGACCTTTAGCAAAAGGCCTACATGGTGTAAACTAAAAATCACCCCAATCTAAAGGGTGCTTGCAGAATGCAGCCATGAGCTCATCCTTAAACACAGTCCTCAAATGCTCACAAATAGAATAGCCAGGAAACTCTACTCTAGGAACCCGAAGCACATTCACAACTTGTTGCGATGTGACAGGAAAGCGCGTACCTCAAACGCAAGCGAAGAAGTGAAGTATTGAATGATCGATTTCATGCATATTGGAGTAAAACTTCTGTATAAGCATGGAAGGACAAGTGACTGGGATGTCACACAGTGACTCCCATCCTCAACTGTGAATGACATCGGGAAGGTCGATGTCAGTGAAGTCCGCTAGAATGACTTGGCGTTCAAAATGAATGCCTTGTCAAGAAAAGTTCTCCGAGAAGGCCTTTCGGGCATCCTCATCACGAAACCGAATATGTGATGGAGTAGGATTAGATGAAGTGGATGCCCCGTAATGAAGAAGGTTCCGAGACAGAGCAAACTTAAGTTTAGGTGCCATAGACACTACTAACATAAACAGAAAGAGAGGGAAAGAGAGAGAGATAATCAGAAAAGCTCCAAAACAGTTCAAATATAGCAAGTATATTGAAAAGGGAGTACGTAGGCATGAGAAATGCATAAACATGTGACATGCAAAAGAAATTGCATTATAGGCTTAGCCCAATCCAATCCTACCAGCACACAATTAATTGCACACATCTAAAATGGATGATAATACTGTTATTATGCTAATGTGATGCAATGCATGAGATTTTAAACTCATTTAAGCAAAGACTCATCCCAAAATTTCAACAAACACTCATCAATTATGAAAAATCCTAAAATTTTTCAAAAACCCCAAAACCTAAGTTTTAAAACATGAAATGCATGTAAATGAAGGAGATTAGAAGCTTACTAAGTGAAGAAAATTTTGAGAAAGCTTGAAAAATTGCTTGGGTAGAGGTTTGGAGAGAGTGAGAGAGGTTTGGGAGGTGAACAAACAAAGGTATCGAGAGGGAGATCGAAAGAAATGAAGAATGGATCGCACTAAACAAATATATAGGCGTTTAGTAAATCTCGACAGATGAAGGTGTCGAGAAAAGTGTCGAGGTAGGTGTCGAGAAATAAGCCGTCGACAGATGGAACTGTCAAGAAGGTGTCAAGGAATAAGGCATTAGACACATGAACAAAAGGCTCGATCGATCCATCAGGTGTCGAGAAGCTATCGAGGTGACAGGAACTTTCTCGATCGATTCACCAAGTGTCGAGAAGGTGTCGAAATTGTGATAAGAAAAAGCTTAAGAAGCTCGACAGATAGCCAAGTGTCGAGAAGCTATCAAGCTAGCTTTTAAAAACAGTTTTTCAAGAAGAGAAAAACACAAACATAAATGCAATCTAACATGCAACTTAACCAATGATCTAATCAACATATGAAGCTCTCAAAATCATCTCTCAACAATAATTTTTAAGCACATGGATCCCAAAAACACACACGCACACTAAACAAGTCTAACCAATTTTATATTTCAAAAACAAGTCGAGACAGTTTAGTGAGTATACGTTAACACATGTAAACCAATGATCCAATCGCATTGTACTTGCACATGTATCAAGAGTAGCAAAGAATATTGTGTGTCATGTATGAAAAATATCGCAAGATTGCATGAGTGTCAACTAGTTATGACGATTTGAAATATAAGAAAATCACTTTAACTCACACACAATTATAACAGTTTGATGGGGACTATCACCTTCGAGTTACATTTTATAACTCCCACATCTCCTAGAATACATGCTTGCAATCATATTTAAAAGCATTTTGATCTTTTTGCTTTTTATTTTTCTTTACATTTTTTTTCTTTTTAATAAGCATATCATGCATGGGCATATAAGAGAGAGAAAAGAAATACCCAATGATATTTGACATTCCAATTTTGCTATGCTAAAATATACAAATGTCATTCATATTACACTTTTGTTATGCCGAAGCATACAGATGTCATTTTATGATTGGCAGGCAACAGTAGTGAAATAGTTATTTATGCCTTTCTCTTAGGATTTTCTAATCCTTCCCGTCAAAAAGAGTGATACGAGTGTTAAGCACAAGAGATTACTTAATCTTACTCATCACAAACACAAGCTACAAAGCTCACTTGCTTAGTTGTGCATAGAGATGCTCATCTAAGTTACAAAAGATACAAAATTGAGAAAACTTTATTTCAATGGCCATCCAAGGTACACAAGTACCAATGTACACAAAACACACACTGTTTTTGTATTTTTCTGATCTTTCAATTTTTTTTTTTTATATCAAAAACAAAAAAAAATAAGCAAAACTAAAAACAAACAAACAAAAACATGTTAAGCAAAGCAAAGTAAAAACTAGACTGACTCAGAATAAAAGCAAAACATACAAGTTATGCAATAACAAAAACAAGGAGAGAGAGAAGAAAGTAATAGAATCACTTGGAGCCATTTTCCTTCCACACCTTGGAATAACCTTTCCTTTGATTAAACCCTTAAACCGACGGTGAGGGGGAATAATTGAAACCTTTCAAGTTCGAAAGGAACATAAGGGCTTTTAGAAGATCTCCAGAAGAAGCAAGAGAGGATTGAAGCTAATTCTGGCTTCCAAATACTATTATGTCATTGCTCTGTTGAGTGGTTAACCACTTATAGCAATTTAGTCAAGTATGACTAGCAACTCCACAATGATGACAGAGATGCTGCTTCTTTTGTTTAGACTTTTGAGAGTTAGCCTTCTTAGCCCTATGATTTTTAATATCTTTTTTATCCTCTTTAGGAGGTGCTCCTAAGATAGATTTACCATTGTCTAAGTTCTCACTAGCTAATTCATTTTTAACAACATTGTTCTCAATTTCAACATTATTAGTAGGCGAAAGAAAAACAGTAGTATTAGTAGAAGCAATATTAGAAAAATAAATACCATACCCTAAACCTGTTCGATCTGAAACAGATTTCTGAATGCTAAGCATCTCGTCAAGCTTTGCACTTGAAGTCCTCTCCAATTGAGCTCAAACTTGAAATAGCTCTGCTTCAAACTTCTTGGTCTTCTCAACCAAGAAATTGTTCTCAAACCTCAGTGCACCAACTGTCTGATTAGCTTCATCAAACTTTATGGAAAACTCTTCTCAATCAAGTTCCACATCACTGAGTTTCTTAGTGGCCAGCCATAGGGTTTCTCGTGTTTCTCCGACAACTTGTATAGTTTCTCATAGGTTGTATGGATATCATCTTGATCATTCATTTTCTCAAACTTGGACTCCACCAATTCCTCTTCTTCATCCACATCTTTAAGAATCCCCTGAGTAGAATTGACAGTGGCATTGAAGGCATTCAAGATTCCGTTATCCTCATTGTCGAAATCATCCTCAGGCTCAATATCACTCAAAGTAGCTTGCAAGTGCCTTGTTCTTCCCACACTTAAGATATGGGCGACACTCTTACTTCATGTGACCAAGACCTTGGCACCCAAAGCACTTAGGTCTTGCGGGAATAATGTACTGACCGCCATCCCTAGCATCCTTCTTCCCTTTATCTTGGCTCTTGTGTTGAGAAGAACTGGGTTGCCTACAATCCTTGTCAAAGCCCTTCCTATTTGCATTCTTCATGAACTTCTTGAATTACCTTGTAATGTAGGACTTCATCTTAGAATCCTCATCATCTGAAGACTCATCAATGTCACTGCTCTTGGCCTTAAAGCCATGCTCTTGCCTTTACCCGACTTGCCAATTCTTATTAACCCTAACTTGTAAGTCTGCAAGTTTCCAACCAGCTCAGTCAAAGGAATCTTGTCAATATCCTTTAATTCCTCAATTGCTTTAATTTTGGCATGAAATCTCTCGGGTAGAGATCTGAGCACTTTTCTCACAATCTTGAGTTCAGAAATAGTTTCTCCAAGATTGAAAGCTGAGTTCACTATGTCCTTAAGCTTGGCATAGAACTCATCAAATGACTCATCCTCCTCCATCTTTATTTCTTCAAAGCTTGTAGTGAGCCTCTGAAACTTTAAATCCTTGGCAACCTTTGTTTCCTCATAAGTTGTCTAGAGGATGATCCATACTTCCTTAGCTGTTTTAGTTGAGGATATCTTCTTGAACTCCTCATTGGTGACCGCACTGAATAAATTATTCAATGCCCTACTGTTGAAGTTTGCCACCTTGAGCTTGGCTTCATCCAAATCGGCCGACGCTTCCTTTAGCTTGGTCCAGCCAATCTCTATAGCTTACCATACCTTCTCATCTAAAGACTGCAAGAAAGCTCTCATGTGCACTTTCTAGTATGCATAGTTAGTGCCATCAAATAAAAGAGGTATAATTAATGATTGTCCTCTATCCATGACAAACAGGGGTCAATAGATCAATACAGTAAAATATTAAACCTAATCAAAGTATGCCTACTCTGATACCACTTGATAGGCCAAAAACGAATTGACCCATTGTGATTAATTGATTGATTAATTAGCCAAGTTTAATTAATTAGTCAAATTAACATGTAAACGATTGGTAGCACAAAAAAATCTCCAATAACTAAAGTATGCAGTGAAAAATAAATTGACATGATGTTTTATTTATGAATAGGGAAAACCTACACGGCAAAAACCCCACTAGGTGATTTTAAAGTCACCACTCTTGAAATTTCACTATTATCACAACAAGCGGTTACAAGTAAATGAATCTCAGTACCTTATATCAACCTACAGTTGAACCCTTACCCCAATACCCAATTGAACTTGTTCTGTAGTAACAATTTCTCCTTTTAATGCACAGCTCCCAGTACGTGACTAACCAATTGCGCAGATCCCAGTACGCGACTTCAATCACCAACTAGAGAAGGTTGTTGGCTGCAAAATTCTTTAATTCATCCTACGATGAAGATCCAGAAGATGCTTGGTCAAAAAACCCGATGGTATACAAATACAGCAACTTCTTCAAAAGAATGATGAACTAGGGCAAAACTTCATCTCCAGTCACAATTTTCTTGAACAAACTTTTCTCAATGCTTGTGCAACTTATGTACCCTTTGATGGTCCTTAAAATAATTATTTTATATGTCTAGGGTTAGGAGAAAAGAAAGCCCAAAGACACATTCACAGATCCTAAGAAAATCATATCAGAATTCTAAAATTCTTACACCTCGACAGATAGGAGCTGTCAAGCAAGTGTCAAGCACATGGCTGAGATAGATTTCTTAAGCTCGATAGATGCGACTGTCGAGTTTTAATGAATCTGCACTATTTAGCTTATTCCTTGAACAGACTTAAATGACTTTAATACTTGATCTTGAAACTTTATTTATTGAAGTATTAAAAACACGTAGATCTACCCAATTACAAGTAAAGTGCATTTTGTTAAAGGATTAGTCAATTACATAAAAGAATAACATATGTTCTTAACAAGTGAAATACATATGTCTTAACAGCTGTGAAGAATTACTGAAGATGTGAAGATGCCATTTGTCATGCCTTTCCTTATAAGCTTGTTTGCTTGTTGCTGTTTGCTTAGAGGTCTACTTCTAATTAATTCCACCTCAATCATGTGATAAGAGAACTTGCTATTTTGAGTGCCTCACGTTCCACCATTAGGTTTCTGTCTCTATTTAGTCACATACTTTCTGTAGGTGGAAGGATAATTTTAAATAGGTGGTGGATTAACTATTAAGGAAGCTCTTGCAAAGGAGGAGGATGTCTCTGGCAAATGCCTGCATCACACGGCAGTCGCTGGGGGTCACCAGTAAGCACGCCAGTGATTAAGTTAGATTCCTAGAAAATAGAGGGTTGGAATAGCAAGTGTATTGAGTTGAGATTGCATATCTGTGCGAGAAGAGGAGTAGGGTATTTTTAATTGTAATTCCATGTTTTCTAGTGAATTTCATCACCATCTTTCTCGTTATGCTTGCTTTCGACTGTTGTGACATAGTCCGGCCTGATTTGTTAAAATGGAAATATGGAATGCATGCCCATATGGGCTATTGGAGTTTCTGCCTGATAGACAAGCAACGTCCCATTAAATGCGAGGCAGGATAGTTGGGGTCATAATTAACGCGATAGTGACTCTGTCTGCAGATCCAATTCATCTTTTAAGGAGGATTATAAAGATCGGATTTCCTAGGGAAGAACGTAAGAGGAGTAATCGGATGCAACAATCGTTGAATTGTACTTGCACTTGGTATTTTTGTGGGGGTATTATTTTGTTCCGTTCTTCCTTGCCATTTTGACTCTCCACACCTTCACCTCCTTTGGTAGCAATTTCCTTTGGGAGAACATTGCACCAACTAATGTGAGTTATGTGACGGTATGCTTTTTTTTGATAATTGAAGAAGGGAGATATGAATTCTAAATGTCTTTGTTGGAAACATCAGGATGTATTTATTGAGTTACAAGACTTTTAACTCATTCAATTATTAGTTCAAGGCATTCCACTTAAGGAACTAATGTCATGTGTGTATAATTGATTTTTTTCTTTTTTTTAGTCAATGCCCATAATTTAAGATCGCAAAAATAGCTTTAATTATGTCATTGTCCACAATTTTCCAATACTTATAGTTAAATAGATTGTAGGAATATCATCATAAATAAACTGGGACTTTTGTGGATTGCATTAATTTGAGATAAAGCAATGTTCACCTACTCATACTCTTCGTAATCAGAATGGTTTTATTTTCTTTTGAAAATAAGAATGAAGAATAAGAAAAAATGCCCTTTTCTTTTTTTAGAACAAGCAGCAGATTTTATTTCATTATGGAAAAGAGTTTAAAACGGTGAGCATATATTGGTAGGGCTATAAACGTGTTGAGCGAATCGAGTATTGACATTTCAAAATTGTTTATTTAATTATATTTCAAACATAAGTCAAATTTTAACTCATTATATTTAAGCTTGGTTCATTTTCTTATTAAGCCAGCTCAAGAGTTACTTGATTATTGGTATTTTTTTCCAAATATAATATAACCATGACTAGAATATTTTTTTTACCCTTTCACAAATCTATGCCAATAATTAATAGATATGTTATAGTTGGAATTATATCATTTGAGTTAATCAGATAAAATGATTTTCATTCATGAATTTATAAAAATAGATTTAAGAACCTTGTGTCGTTATAAGAACAATATACTATAAATGAACTGTTTATATTAACAATAAATTACAAATAATAATTATAAAGAATATGAATCTCTTTACAAACTTACATAATTCAATTATTAAAGTCTATATATATATATATATATATATAAGTAAACTTTATAGAAGTATATATATAAATGAGCAAGACTTCTTTTTTTTTTTTTTGAGAAAGTTTCCACCTATGGCGTCCGCTCCTGATAATAGCTCTTTATTATCAAACCAAGACACCAATCAGTTTTTGGTGTAAGCTTAGATTGAACCCCAGATCTATTATACAACCATCAGAGACTTTACCAGTTGAGCTAACTGGAACCCACTAAATGAGCAAGACTTAAGTACAGTACTTAGGTGCTGTTCCTTAGGTTCTCTTCTTAAGATTCTGTCATGTGAATTTTTTCTCATGAAATGGAAGTATATTTCTTAATTAAGTAGCCACATAGCTGAATCTTAATAAAGGAACTTAAGAAACAGCACCTAAAGTACTGTACCTAATTTTTGTCTTCTATAAATATATAATATTATATATACTTAAATCAGGTTTTATGATAATGAATACATTGTTTAGCTTGAATTTAAGTCATTTAATAGTCAAGCTCGAGCTTAAAGTTTGGACCTGATCTTAGCTTGTTCGCTACAAGTGAACATAAACAAACATTTTTCTAAGTTAATTAATTTCCTATTCATAAATAACTCGAAGGGTTCATTTACAGTCCTCTACACATAGAGAGAACTACTCCAAAACGACAACCATATACCACTTCAAAATCACAAGGGGTTGCTTCTAATGCAAGGGCCTGTCAGATGTGCAGGCTTAATAAAATTCTTATGTTAATGCCGGAAAGTTACTCTACCTATTGTGACTTAAATCATAGTTTAATTGATTTGATTATGGTTACAACGCGTTATCATTTCATATATGATAATGGATAAAAAAGAAAATGAATCAAGGAAAAGAAGACCTTGGAACAGGAAGGCATGTGAGACCAAGCTATAATCTTTCGTTGAAAGACAAAATGTATATATATGTAGAGATGGGAATCCAAGTCATCCAAACACTTCCAGACAAATACGTTTCAGGAGAAGAAGAGGACCTTTTGCGTTATGCTCCAGAAAATAAGGTGAAAGTTCCTTAAAACCATATGTGCTAGGCTTCAAAATGTAGTCCAACCCATCTTTCTCTTTTACAAGCATATGCATATATAAGTACATGTACATCCAACACATATTTGAACACCCACCTCCCATAGATTCCATCTTACAGCTTTAGAGCCCAAACACAACCAGGAATTTTGCCAAGTTTAGAGTAGAAAAAAGATGTGGCCATTCAGAGATGGCAGTGGTTTATACAGCGCGTTGGTGTTTTGGTTTACAGCAAATAGGAATGGCCAATATGACTATTTTATGTCTCTTTTCTATATAAATACTGCTCCATTGATTCATGCTACACAAGGTGTCTTATTTGTTCAACCCTCAGAATCAGTGTTATCTTAATATTACGGGCACTTCCAAGTCTTGACGTATCAAAGCAAGTTAAGGACACTATATGGTATCACTGTCTCTTCATCTTTCAAAATGAAAGAAAAATATGTAACTGTAAGTTAAAACTCGCGTGCAGTGCAGGCATTCATATATACACTTTACATATATACGAGTATGCCTGGCTCCCTGTATGCCATATGCAAAGCCTATCAGAATGTTGGTGGCCTTCGTGTATGGCGTGCAAGGAGCCATGCATCTACTATATACGTATCATTCACCAGGGAAGATCAAGTATCAACTCAAATCGTGGAAGAAGGTACTCTGATTTGATACAGCCTTGTGTTGGTAACTTGTATATTATTTTATATTTTTAGTTGTACGATGTCTAAGATAGGGTTAAGGTTTAATCTTTCAATACATAATTTTTTTTCTCTCTCTTTTTAATATAGGATTACTACAAAAAATATGATTGTTGTTGTTGTTGTTGTTGTTGTTTTGGCCAGGGCTGATTTATTCAAATTCGTGTCACACTCGCAATAAAGTTAACTCACCTATCGTCTTGAATTGACTATTCTTGCAAGGCCCTTCGTGGCCTCATCCAAAGCCTGAATAATGGAAGATATATACACGGTAATGTGTGGTTGGAATTATTTTGTAGAAAGGGGCCAAGGTAACGTCTTTCCTAGGTAGATTCGATATGAAAATTTTCCGAGTAAAGGGATTTTGAGGTTTCTGCTTTAAATCAATTTTTATTTTCCTCCTGCTTCCAAAGTATGAAATCTGTTGGGATGAAAAAAAAAATTCTCTCTCTCTCTCAATTTGTACTCAAAACAAACTATCCAAGCATAAGAATCAATATAAACAATAAAAAAGCAACCAACAACAATCAAAACACAGATTTTTGACATAGAAAGCCCTCCAATGAGGAAGAAAAAACTAGGATCTAGCCTAGTAAAAATTTCCACTATAGAATAATGCGTTTATAACAATCCTATTTAGAATAAATACTAGAGACTACCAAATTATCAAGGAAACCCAGAATTTTTGGATCACAACAAATATTTATTGCAATACTAACTAAGGAGATTTGGTGCTGTATTAATGAGGTTCAAGTAACAATGTCACTTATGGAAATAATAAAGTGGAAAGGAGGGAAGTAAAAAAAGGTTAACCAAGAGGCCGGCTAAATTAGTTTAAGGCAGTAAGGCTTATGATGAATAATATAGCAATCTAGGGATGAAAGATGGAGAGATGGAAAAGAATGTGAATAATAGAATAAGAGGCACCAAGATGAAGCAGAGAGGCGCATTAAGAATATTGTTTGACTGTATCATACCTATTAAGTTAAAGAAATTTTTTAGTAAAACTATCATAAGACCAATATGTTTTATGGTACTGCGTTGATGGACAATTAAGAAACAACATGTTCATAAAATAAGTGTAATTAAAATAAGACAATTAAGATTAATAAGTGGATATATATATATATATATGTAATTTAAAATTAAGAAATTCATTTAAAGATTGGGTGACCCCTATTACTGAAAAGATGAAGTATGGCTACTTTAAAAGGTTTGGTTATCATAAGACCAATATGTTTTATGGTACTGCGTTGATGGGCAATTAAGAAACAACATGTTCATAAAATAAGTGTAATTAAAATGAGACAATTAAGATTAATAAGTGGATATATATATATATATATACATATAATTTAAAATTAAGAAATTCATTTAAAGATGGGGTGACCCCTATTACTGAAAAGATGAAGTATGGCTACTTTAAAAGGTTTGGTTATATGCATCGGAGAGTGATTAATGTGCTAATGAGAAGTGATAAGTTGATTCAAGTTGAAAAAATTGTTAGGACATATGTGTTTCACATGTTAGGAACTTATGTCACTATTTTATGTAATTGGCTAATCCTTTAACAAAACGCACTTTACTTGTATTTGGGTAGAACTAGGATGTGTTTGATGCTTCAAAAGACCTTATTTCAAGCTTAAGTGTTAAAACCATGCAAGTCTGTCTAAAAATCAAGTTAAAAAGTGTTGTTCATTAAAACTCAACAGTTAGCAATCTATCGAGATTTGAAAAGTTGTTCTAGCCCGTGGCTCATCAGCAGCTCGACAGATAGGTATCTATCAAGATTTATGAAGTTCAGTTTTCCAGGACTATTTTTCATTCAATTCGTGATTATATATTTGAACTTTTTTTTCTCACAACCCTAGACATATATAAGGATTATTTTAAAGGCAATAAACAGAGACACAAGTTGCACAAGTGTTGAGCAAAGTTTTGTTTAAGCAAATTATGACCTGAGATATAATTTTTCCTAGTTCATCTTTCTTTTGAAGAAGCTGCTGTATTTATGCACCGTAGGGTTTTGTGACCAAGGAGCTTCTCGATCTTTATCGTCTTGATGAACTGAAGAACTTTGCAGCCAACAACCTTCTCTAGTTGGTGATTGAAGTCACGTACTGAGATCCACGTAATTAGTTAGTCATGTATTGGGAGCCGTGTATTACAAGGAGAAATAGTCACTACAGAACAAGTCTAATTGAGTATTGGGATAAAGGTTCAACTGTAGGTTGGTATAAGGTACTGAGATTCCTTTACTTGTAACCGTTTGTTATGATAATAGTGGATTCTCGAGAGTGGTGACCTTAAAATCACTCGTTGGGATTTTTGCCTTGTAGGTTTTCCCTATTCGTAAATAAATCACCGTGTCAATTTATTTTCCACTGCATATTTTAGTTATTGGTGATTTGTTTATGCTGCCACATACAATTACATGTTAATTTGATTAATTAATAAACTTGACTAATTAATTAATTAATTCATCAAAATTGATCAATAGGTTTTTGGCCTATCAAAAACTAAAAATGATAAACGATGATCTAAACTAACATTAGTAAAAGTAGTAAAAACAAATGTCAATTAAAGAGATAATATAAATAATTTTGGATATAATAGAATATGATGAAAAATAATACATACGACTGACTCTAATTAGTCTACTAAGAATACACAATCGAACCCAAATTTTGAGACTAAAGTCAAGTTGTTATTTTTTTAATGTAGCCGTAGGGGTATTTTTTTTTTAATTATTATTGAATTTTTTGCCAAAGACTCCATTCAAATTTGTGTCACCCAATAAATTCCAGCCACCTCTGGTCATGGTAGTGAAATTTGAATTGACTATTCTACCATGGTTTTCCATATCCAAGGTCTCCAGGACGGCAGATTCATGGTAATTAAGGTGGTTAAGTGTACCCATAAGAATGCTGTCTCAAATGAATATCAATATTTATATCCCTCTTGCTTACCAAGTATGAAAAAGTATTACTTCCTCTATTTGAGAAAAGGATATATATCTACTGGACTAAATCAGTCAATGTTTCCTACACTTTTGCTACCAATATCGATTATTTATTATTCAACTAATAAGAACCCAAAAACATTTTGAATACTAATTCTTGCACAAATCAAAATTTTATTATTTCACTTTGAAGAATGAATAGTATTACACAATCGAATGTTAATTAATTGAATCACTTACAAAGTTCAAAAAGATGATTAACTTTACCACAGGACTCACACGATCAAAAGCAAAATATGCACAAGCCTCAGCTACAATCCACAAGTTGCCTCCAATAAATACACATCATTGCGTTATCTATAATGGAATTCCAACATTGGTCTTCAGTCTTCTTTGAAATGCTCAATACACGCAATTGCTCCATGGACGAGGTGACCATGGTCAAAAAAATGATCAATCCGGTTAATTTGGCAAGAACCCTAGTGGGGGCACTCTAATTGGAGCTTGACCAAAAATCAGTCTTAAAAAAAAAAATACCCATTCTCTTCTTCCAATTGTAGTGTTAAACTTCAACCAGTCCATTAAAAACATTTTCTTTCATTTAACGTCCAAGATTGGCTGAACTAAACATGGATACTGCATAAGAAGAACTCGAACCCTCTGTCGTTTGCTTTTGGCCTGTTCTGATATTCATGAAATCAGAAACAAGTCCAGGTTGTGAAATCTCAAAATCATTGACGTTGATCTCATTTGTCAACATTCTATACGCCTCAGACATTCGTGGCCGGACCTTTGCAGTTTCTTGCACGCAAAGTAGGCCTACCGTTAAGAATCGAACAGCTTCTTCCTCAGGAAAGTTGTTCTCTAAGGCGGAATCCACTAATTGTACAAGTTCATTGGCGTTGTAGGCTTCCCATGCCTGCAAGTCACATATGAAGAAAAAACAAATTTCAATTAGACCATATGGTAGCCTAAAGCTGGAAAAGGATGCCATTCGTAATTCTGTTACCTTCTGAACGAGGTAATGTTCCCTATATTCACGGTCAAAATCCATGACTGCCCGACCACTGACGATTTCTAATACTAGTACCCCAAAGCCGTAAATATCAGATTTTCGTGTTAGATGTCCACTGACGGCATATTCTGGTGCAAGATAGCCTCTTTGGCATTTGTGATAGCAATAAACCCCATTAGCACATAACATTTCAAGAAGAAAAATCTAAAGAGGTGAATAAGTTTTTTCACAACTGCTTTTTACAACTTAGAAGGTGACAAGTTATCAAGTAATATAAACTACTTTTATTATGTGCAAATCACAATAAACCACATCCACAATAAAATTACCATTTCCTAGGCTTATTATAGGTAAGAATTAGAGATTCCACTTACAATGTGCCGGCAACACGAGTACTAACATGGGACATGTTATCTGTAAATAGCTTTGATAGACCGAAATCTGAAACTTTTGGTGTAAAATCTCTATCAAGAAGTATATTGCTGGCTTTAATGTCTCTGTGGACAATGTGGGGTTGAACCTCCTCATGAAGATAGGCAAGTGCTCGAGCCACTCCTAAGGAAATATTCCGCCTTGTTTCCCAACTAAATTTCAACCTGTTTTGCTGTTTACCTATAAATCAAGAACATAACTTGTTTAAAAGGAAATTGAAGAATGATAACTTTGCAATACCACCTAAAACATCATGCATTATAGAGTTATGTAAATGGGGTATCAAAAAAAATACAAGAAAGACATAAAATTACCAAGTAAGGAATGGGCAAGGCTATTGTTTTCCATGTATTCATAGACCAAGTATCTGCTAGCTCCATCAACGCAACATCCTCGAAGGGTGACAAGATTTTCATGTCTGATATCTGAAAGTGCAGCTATTTCAGCCATAAACTCTCTCTCACCTCGCATCGATTCTACTTCAATTGAAAGAACTTTTACACCCACGAGTGACCCATCTCGAAGCCGACCCTTCAAAGTGAAACCAAACAATCTTATTAGGCTCTAACTCTATTTTTATACATATGCTAAAGGTTTATTTTTAAAAAGAGATTAACCTTGTAGACAGAGCCAAAACCTCCCTCTCCGATCTTGGCCGAGGAATGGAAGCCATTAGTGGCAGATCTTAGTTCGTTATAAGAGAACACTCGGAAATTTTCTGGATTTTGTTCTCCTAGACTTGTTGGATATGCATAAAAAGAAATCTAAGTATATAATCAAAGTAAAACACAAAATAGATAAAGGAATATATATACATATGAAACAACAATATGTGTAATGGAAACAATAACATTTAAACAAAGATGAAATTTTGAAAAATATCAAAAAAAAATTACCTTGCCTGGTCCTATCCGCAGTTCCAGAATCTGAATTGAAGCAATTTAAGCAAGAAAGCTTCATGTTGTTGTACTCTACAGTCTACAAATTAAATTCTCCTTGAAATTTGATATATGGGTTAATCAGAAAGCATAATGGAGAAATAGAAAAATTGGAAGGGAAAGAGGAAGCAGCATAGGAGAGCACAAATTAATGGGTACACGCCTTCAGGAATTTTGACTCGTTAGCACACCTCTCTCTCTCTCTCTAGACTTTGTTTAAGTCTGTTGACTTTGAAAGTTCTACTTGGGATTTTATATTATGAAAATTATTAGTTTATTTATATTAATGTTAATTTATAAATTTTATACGCGACTAATCTGTTATCTGCCTTCTTCAATCATCTCAACAACAACAAAAAGCAGCCTACTACAAGTTGATCGTAACATATAGTATAATAATAATGATTGGCTAGAATCTTAGCCAAAAAAAATGATAAGTTAAAAGGAATTTCCCTAGTTGTTAATATAATAATATGCTTCAATAAAAAATTTATAAAAAAAATTCTCTCTCGCTTGAGAGTTGAGACCATTACATGATGTGTCTTTCTGCTCTCACCTAACGGTCGAATAAACAAAATACATATTTTATGATCTTAGAAGAAAATCCCATATCCACTTCATTACATGGCTTTAAAAACTTTAAAATAGAATTATTAATTTAATTTGTTATTAATTAGTTGATTCTCAAACACGAGCAATTTAGAGTCCAACTAAGTCTGCTAGTTGCGTTTAATGGAAAATAGCCGAACACTCAAAAAGGAAGTTGAGTCGAACCAAGCAGGTATTGAAAAAAGTTTTTTTTTTTTTTTTTTTTTTTTTCTACAAAAGTAATAGACCGTTGGTATTTGTTACTTAGTAGTTTGTACCATTAAATATTGAGGATAAATACTCTTACATACATCCTAATGCATACAAACTTACATGTAAAATTTATAAAACTCTCAAGTCATGATTTTAGTTTAAAAGTTGGTAACTTAAGTGTTAAGTGTCCATTTGAGAACAAATTATTTAATTTTTTATTAAAAAAATTTTGTTGAAAACGTGCTAAAATATACTTGTATTTTAAAAAATTTTGAAAAAAAATAAAAAGATACAAAAGAATGTAAGGTTTTAAAAAATTGTATATAAAAACTAAAAGCTAAAATCTAAAAACTAAAAACTGAAGTTGAAGCCAAACAGAAGTTTAAAAAATTGCACAAAAATTTGTATGTAATAAAGTGTGTGTAATAGATATATTTAATTTTGAGTTTTTACTAACATATGCTTATATATTAATAAATTTTTTTAGAAATTTTTTTATTATAAAAAATAAAATAAAATAAAAATAGCTAGTTTTTTTTTTATAAATTTTTTTATTTTTCATAAAAAAATATTACAGTAATATATTTCCTCCCCCTTCAATTTTTTACCTAATTCTTTGGAGGATACACCTATGAAGGTTCATCCACGCATATAGGACAAGAGAGCCACGCTGAATTATCATAGGCCATTTTGAATTGAATTGGCCTCACATATTTCATGCAATTAACACGTGTTATTTTATTATAACCCCCAATTTTCCCTTACCCACGTCAGCATAACAAAGGACAACTGCGTCAAATGCTTTGCCATCCTTTCAAAAAATAAAAAATAAACAACAACAACTTGCTCGAATAGATGATTCCTTTGTGGTATTTTGATCGAGTCAAGGTTTCAAACTTGAGTTCAAGGTGTCAGAGCCTTTGAACTTTCATGGGTCTTCTTCAATCATCAAAGACGATATGATGACGGGCAAGGACCACGACTCCTGCGTACAACGTTAAACAATGGTGAAGGATTGGGATCCAGCCGTGCTATTCATCCAATTCCTTCACAACTTTTTTTTACATTTTTTATCTTTACTTTTTTATTTTTCCTCATTTTTTATATTTATCAGTTGTGATTTAAAGTTGCAAATCAATTGTATGGTATTGTACATGATCTCAATCCAATGGTAAAAGCAAATCTTTTAAAGGGATTAGAATTTTTCTACAACGAATTTTACTGTATCCAAAATTAGTCAAATTTGTGTCCAGTGTATCAATCACTTACACTTGATAGTCGACACAAGTTGTGTTCATCCATAACCAACATTGTTAATTTGGCATTTTACCACCTTTTGTTTTTTTGCATTTTATATATCATTGAAAAATAGATTTTATCACTTCACGAGTATAAATGCTTGTCGAACGTGAAGAGCAAAGATTGGAGTTCAAGTTTTCAGTAAAAAACTTCACACACATATACATTTAAATTATGCTAGAGTAGAATTTATATCTTATATATAATTTTAAAAAAATAGATTTTAGTGATTTATACGAAACTGGTGCTCTTCCATTCATAACTTCTCATTTTAGCATATTTTAAAAGTCAATTGAATTTTAGTGATAAGCTAGTGATAATGACATTCTTTGTAATATTCATATTTATATATGTGTGGTTAATCCAAAGGCATGGCCCCCAAACTTTACAATATTATAAAACTACTCCTAAATTTTCAAAAAAAGAAATATTATTGTCTCCCTCTCAAACTTCTCAAATATTAGATTTTTATCCTTAAATTTATCTAAAATTTTCAAAAGAAATATAGTTAGTCCCCACACTCTTTATATTTCTTATATGACACTATTAAATTGGTTTAATTTTATATTTATTATTATTTTGACCATCATTCATAATTTTTTTTAGTTCCAACCCTAACCAAGTTCTTCTCTCCTATTATCGGCTTATTATAAAAATTAAAAAAAAATTAAAAAAAAATTCTTTTCTGCTTTTTAAAGTTTTATTGTTTTGACTTTTTCATTTGACAGCCCACTGTCAAGGTGATCATTCAAACACAGTGCTAGAGTTTTCATCCGCAGTGCGGTCACTCCAATAAAGGTAGCACTTTGCCAAATGGGATGGGGACAGCAGGCTTGGAAAATAAGCCTTGCATGTTGGGATATGAGTGTTGTGGGGGGAGAAAAACCCAGCCCAACTTATTGGGCCCAAGGCCCTGAATGAGGAACACTCTTCATCCGAGGAGATGGGGCTTTCAGTCGGATGCCCACGCCAATGGGGGATGCCTGGAGATGAACACGTATTCCATCCGAGGAGATGCTCATATGTCCGAGTAGTCATGAGCCCTCGGATCCGAAGAGGTTTGATCAAGCACGAGTATGGGAGGTTCAAGTGATCTATTTGACAAGTGTCAAGAGGGAGAGGAACCTCGGACACACATAAAGATAACGGCAACGGAGAAATATCAAGGAGGCATACTTCAACCACCACATTTAATGCACTGTACCTACCTTTCTGGCCGCATTTATGTGGACAGGACACCTGAACAGTGCTTTCTCAGCTACCGCCACTCACATAAGGCTAAAGGTGGGATGATGGGACA
>NW_027069693.1:18670-97332 GCF_002906115.3 Quercus suber | reverse complement strand
CATCCGAGGAGATGCTCATATGTCCGAGTAGTCATGAGCCCTCGGATCCGAAGAGGTTTGATCAAGCACGAGTATGGGAGGTTCAAGTGATCTATTTGACAAGTGTCAAGAGGGAGAGGAACCTCGGACACACATAAAGATAACGGCAACGGAGAAATATCAAGGAGGCATACTTCAACCACCACATTTAATGCACTGTACCTACCTTTCTGGCCGCATTTATGTGGACAGGACACCTGAACAGCGCTTTCTCAGCTACCGCCACTCACATAAGGCTAAAGGTGGGATGATGGGACATGTACTCAAGTGGGAGCCGGGATGATGAACAAGTGGACGTAGGAGATGTAAGAAGGTAATGCTATATAAGGGAAGGGTACCCCTGATAGAAGGGGGAAGGGAAAGAAGAGAGAGAAAGGAGATATTAGATGATTGTAGCTCCAGAAATAGTAACCTTTGATTATCAATGAAAAACATCTCTTCGGACAGAATACTCATATTAGTCCGAGAGCACATTAATTCAACTTCTCGCATTGGTGTTGTTGTTTAATACTGTTATTTTCATTATTTGCCTAGCCCTTTCGCCCACTCTCTACAAAATTTATTGTTTTGGGCTCAGTGGGTTCCGAATCCATACCTCCTTGGGCTTGGGCCGCAAAAACTGACCCTACAAGTGTAATAAACTATAAAGTGGCGGGATTGAAGGCAGAAATAGTTACTATTTCGAAAATATATAGGGACATGCAATTTTTTTGGTATTCAAGTTCCATGAACTTAAATTCTATGAAAAAATTTTGAAAATTTTCTAATGATACTCAAGTTCCATCAAAAGATTTCCAAAAAATTTGAAGGCTATTTTTTCAAAAAACTCAAGTTCATGAAACTCAAATACTGTTGAAAACTCGATTTCTCCAAATTCGAGTACTCAAAAAGTGGTAAATCTCTACATATTTTAGAAACAGTGCCAAAATACTAATAATTTCAAAAAAAAAACAATGGTACTGTGTTATCTTTGCCCGAGATTGAAAGTTAAGGGTATGTTTGGTAACTATCTTTTTTCCTTATTTTCTGTTTTCAAAAATAATTTTCTATTTTTGAGACTAAAAAACTTATTTGGTAGTTCAAAATGGACAAAAAACCAAAATTGTTTTCAAAACTCAATTTGTGAAGGAAACTTAAAACATGCAAAATGCTGTTTTCAGTTTCTAATTTTCAAAATCAATGAAAATGTGCATTTAGTTTAATAAATCTGTCCCATTTAATGTGTTAACATTAGAATTCAAATCCTAGTAACAAAATATTTTAGTACTTCTATTTTTTTTCTTCAAAAAATTTTTTTTTTTTTTTAATTTCAACTAACCAAACATGTTTTTTATTTCAAAAATACAAGAAAATTTCATTTTTCTTTATATTACAAAAAAAAATTTTTGAAAATAAAAAACAAAAACTGTTATCAAACATAACTTACACTTTTTTTAATTTTCACTCTTAGCCTTTGACGGACGATCTTTTTTTTTTTTCAACCTGCAATAGACGCGTGTCAGTTAGAACCTCACGGACTGCGTCATTGCCCCAAGCGCACGATCTAAATCAACGCCTTCAATATGTCATTGTTGGCGACATGAATGCTGATTGCTGACACAGCCTCAACTCGGAGCAACCAAAAGGTGGTAACTAGTAAAATTGTTTGTAGTAGTTAGAAACTTTAGAATCACAAACATGAGGATAAGGTTGGGAAGTAATTTTCATTCGTGTCGGTAGTTTATCATTAAGTTATAGCCTATAGGGAGGATAACTTTTGTTTTGGATATCTGGCCGGCCTCTTAGGATTCATTCTAGTAATGCTTCCATCAAAGTGAGGCGATTTGTGTTGGGACTTTACCAACATAGGTATTTAGGTTTTAAATTTTTTTCATCCTAAGTAGTTATCAATGTTTTAATCCAAATATTAAGATTTTAAGATCTTACATTTCTAAAACACCCTGGGTGTGGGTTTGGATTTGCGTTTCCCAACTCACGTCTGCGTTTCTTTCAATTTTTTTTTTTGCTGCTGCGCAAGAGTTAGGGGACAAACATGAACAGTAGCCGTATAATATTGACTTTTCAGCTCCTTTTATCAGTCTCGTGGGTTCGTGAAAAGTGCACGAGATTCACATATTTCACTTTTCAGTAACTTTTTCATTAAAACTGGGTTGCTATGCAGGCGGCCCTTGAGACGAGGTTATATTGGGGTCTCATGATACTATTCACACATTTAAAAATTATTTTACTACAATGTTTTCAGTTTTTAGTTTCAACAAAATAAGTTCTATCCAAACGAACTCCAGATCTTTACTAAAGTGGAATCTGTGTGAAATCTCGATTTGAATCTTAGGATCTGTAGGATCCCAATTCTAAAGTGATACTAAAAATCATTTGCTATGAAGGAAATCTCAAAAAAAAAAAAAAAAAAAAAAAAAAAAAAACTTATTTTGGCCTCCAAATGGAGCCCAAGGCCTTATACTGATAAAATAAAAAAATAAAAAGTAATAAATAGATTAGTCTAGCGGGCTTAGCCCAAATTGATATATATATATATATAATAAAAAAATAAAATAAAATAAAATAAAATAAACCCTGAAGAGAAGAGACTAGGGAGTAGAGAGCGAGTGTGAGAATGTGAGAAATTCAATTGTGAAGCTGCTGTGAGAAAGACCACTTATGCCAATGATGAGGGTTTTTTTTTTTTTTTTTTATTAGTTCTGGTACTAATTGTTTACTTAGTTGTCTAACAAAAACATTCTCTGACTATAATTTCTCAACGTTTGAAAAATTATTTCATAAATCTTACTATGTTGGTAATTGCTTAATGGAATTCTGCCTATTAATTATTACTCATGGGAAGATTGGCTAAATAAGAGTTGTGTGACTAGCTCGTATTTGCTGTCAGTTGCTTACTTTTTGTTTTGATCAATGAAATTATAATTGATAAAATGCGTTCTTAACTAGTGTATGGTTATTAACCAATGGAGATGAACCTGATGTAGCATTTGAGATTTTGTTACTTGGCATGTACGATATTATCATTATTTGAGGATCTAATGAATTATCATTAAATCATAGCATGTAACTCCGATCCATGCAAACACATGGATGTATTTAAAATTAAACAAAATTTTTATTATAAAAATATAAATAATTAGTCAAATTTTTTTTTTTTAAAAAAAACATGTAACGCATGCATTAATGCATACGTATAGATACATTTAAAATTAAACACAATTTTTATCATAAAATATAGATAATTAGTCAAATTATTTTTTTAAAGTAAATATAATTAGTCGCATATTAAAATTCTTACCTAAATTTTAGTACTACTTACGATCATTTTTTTCTAATTTTTTATAAGATAGAAAGTCTGTTGATTTTTATTTTATTTATTTTTTGAGAAACATTTGGTGATTTTTATTGAGTATATGTAATAGTTTTTTTTTATTTTTTTATTTTATAGTTCATTAATATTAGATTCTTAGTATTTTGCACTTATTAACTCACTTGACACAAAAATTAAAAAAAAATTAAGTAGACACATGGCACATGTTTAAGTGGATAATTATGGTATAGTCCCTACATAAATTGAGATACGTGCGAAATTGGATTATAATTTCATATTCTAATTCAACTTTCTCTAAGTTTTACCTATTAATATATATGTGTGTATATATATATATATATATACACAGATGACTTAGAGCATTAGCATTATGAAATGCTACTCTACTCTATTTTACCATCTCAAAAAGTCACTTTATCACTTATATCATATCATTTTACAATACTTCCAGCATCCCAAACTTTTATTTTCCTATTCTACTCATTAAAATAATATATCTACTTATTAAAATAATATATCCCAAAATTATATATTTTCTCTCCCATCTCTCTCCTCTCTCTCATTTTTAGCTCTCTTCTAGTCTTCTATCTACAACTCCCGCCGGAGCCTTCATTTCCGGCAAGGTTCAAGAAAAAGACCATTGAATAGGTTCAAGAAACCCAGAAATCATTCAAATAAAATCCAACAATAGCCCATCAACTCAAAAACCCAAAACTTCATAGATCAACCAAAAACGCATCAATCAACAAAACCCACAAACAAAAAAATCCTAAATTTCTATCTGCAACTTCTACCGGAGCCTTCATTTCTGGCGAGGTTCAAGAAAAAGACCATTGAATAGGTTCAAGAAACCCAAAAATCATTCAAACAAAATCCAACAATAACCAATCAACTCAAACACCCAAAACTTCATAGATCAACCAAAAACGCATCAATCAACAAAACCCACAAACAAAAAATCCTAAATTTCTATCTACAACTTCCACCGAAGCCTTCATTTCTGGCGAGATTCAAGAAAAAGACCATTGAATAGCCTAGTCTCACACTTCCCGGCAAGTTTCATTTCCGGCGCTCGGTCTCGCACTTCCACGAGAGGTACAACTCGGCTTGCCTGCACTTGTTGAGAGGAAACCACGTCGAAAACCACGCCGGAAAAAGCTTAAACCACACCAGAATAGCCCACCGTGAGAGAGAGATGTGATGAGAGAGAGAGAGGCTGTTGTGGAGAGAGAAAGGAGATGAGAAACAGAGAAGTGACAAGAGAGAGTCAAATATGTGAATAAAAAAATATTATTTTGTTTTAGAATTGTACTACAGTGCAATTCTAAAGATAGAATTGCATTGTAGCACTATTGCAAAAAATTTTGCAATAGTTGGCAGTAGCATTTCCTGATGGAGAGGATTTTGGAGCTTAAACGTCAAATTTCCCTTACATTTGGCATTAGCATTCTCCAATGTTAATGCTCTCATAAATTTGAATTTTTTTTTAGTTATATGATTATGTTTTTTATGGCTTATTATATTGAACTCCTCGTTTTCTACACTAAATTAACTAATTTGGCACAAAAATTTAAAATTTTATATTAGATAATACACATGGTACAAAATTAAACTTTAATTGAATTTTGATTTGAAATTTAATTGAATTTTCTCTCTGCTTTACCCATTATTATATATATAGATTTGTGGTGTTAGAACTTAGAACTTAGTATTTGTGAGTCATAACTTTTTTGAATTTTGAATTTTGTTTATGTATTTGTAATTTGGTACTTTGCCTTTTATTAGTAATTTATGTCAAAAATTACTTTTATTCAATATTTCTTTAATGTATATTATGAATTATAATTATAGGTATTTTTTGTATATTTTTTAAATCAAAAAGTAAGATCTTATGATCCTCGTGCCGATCCTAAGATCCGATCCCCAATCCCTCTCACCGATACCGTGTAGGATCTCTATCCTAATTAACTCCTCAACTATCAAATTATAAAAATTATAATTTAAAAAATATAAATTTTTTGTATTATAAGGACAAAATATGAGGATTTATCACTTTTGTTATATTATAATTCTAAGTTATTTGTAGAAAGCAACCATTCATGTATTTAGACTATCATTATATTACAAAATTGGGGTTGTAAACCAACCAAGCCGTTCATGAACAACTCAGACTCGACTTGATAAAAATCTCATTCATGTTCGTTTGTTTACAAATAAGCCCAGTTTGAGCCTTAGTTTTAGGCTTGTTTGATAAACAAGCCGAGCTTAAGCAAAAAAAATTATTCATGAACAATAGGCCTTAATACAAAACATACTAAGCTTAACCTTGTTTATTACTTGATATATGTTTACTAAATAAACTTATTATTATGACATTACACATATGCTTTTGAATGTTAATTTATAACTTATTTATTTATATATGTTTTGAAATGTTAATTTATTTGGATTTGTGAAGATTATAATTGTACAAATGACAAATGTGGATATAAAAATTGCATTTTGAACAATTGCTCAAGCTATAGACAATAAATGATGATGGGTGGATTTAATTATGTAAAATTATAATGTGAACAAATTCTAATCACGGGTTTTAGAAGCATGATAAAATGAGCATATTATATGTATATTTGTTTACTTGATTTTTGGTGATATAAGCATTTGATGATGCAATTTTTTTGGATCCCAAGCTAAAAAACTTGACCTGAGCTCAAGTTTGAGCTTGATATTAAGCTCGAGCTTAGCTTAACTAATTAATCAAGTCAAACCAAGCCAAGTTCAAGCTTTTTGGCATTCTTACAAGCTCAAGTTCAAACATTGTTTTTAAGCTTGTTTCAAGCTCAAGCCAAGCTTGAGCATTTGATTTTATTGACAAGCCAAGCTCAAATACACACTACTCGGCAAAGCTTGGCTTGTTTACAGCCCAACAAAAAGGAGGTGTCACTCTACAGACAAGGTTGTTAAAATCACGATCACAAGTAGAATTGGTGAGTGGATCTCATGTATTGAAACATAAGATCAAATCAAAAATCATAAAATTATAATTTCATTTTCATAAAATTAGAGAAAAGTTTGCAAAATCAAAAAGACAAACATGCATTTGAAAATCCCACATTTAAAAAATTATTTTTAATAATTTGAAGATATAGAACATTCTAAAATTCTAAATATCAAATCTTATCTTTTATGAAATAGATGTCAAGAATTTGATTTTTTCCCCTTAATATATATATATATATATATTTAGAAAAATGTTATGTTTACAATATTTTTACAATATATTATAAGTGGCAGAATGTTACAATTTTTATTAGTAGGCAAAAAAGTAATTTCAGTGGTAAATTTAAATTAAAACCAATAATAACTTACTGCCTATAATTTATTATAAAAGTGTTGTAAAAATATTATAGACGTAGCACTTTTTATTTTTTTTAAAAGTAACTTTTGAGAGTTTCTATTAAACTTTTTGTTAAATTACTAGTTTGTACTATTAGGCACATTGTAATTTAATCTATCAATTATCATGAATTGTGTAAATTTAGTTATTCAACTCAACGTCATATTTAGGGGCTAAGAAAATGGTACAAAATTAAGAAAGGATAACACTAACTTGATTTTAAAAGTTAATGAAGTAAATCTATCTTCTTAGCTCAAAAAAAAAAAAAAATGAAGAAAATCAACACAAGTAATAATTGAGGGATTAAATTGAATTTTAATTATTTAATAATTCAAGGATCAAATTAATAACTTTAATTCTATAACCCTTCCAAAAGAAGAAATAAAGAAAAACATTTCCTCCTCTGAAAAATCACCAAGACATTATTAATTTATTATAATAAACCTTGATGCCTTTTATTTATTTATTTATTTATTTTAAGGATGCGTCAATGAACAATTAGACGGATGGAAACTCAGTTAAACACATTCTAAATTCTTCTTCTTTTTGGGATTGGATTCGGGTAATACCCAAACTTAACCTAGTTATTTCGAATTTTGGATAATACTCAATCCTATTTTAGTGAACGTCTTCATTGCAAACACTAAAGGGTACCAACTGAGCTACATACAAGGCTCTTGGCTATTCTAACTTTTTTTCTCAAATTAGTAACTGCTGAAAAAGCATAGTAAAAATTTTTGGGTCAATTATTTGCCCACGCTAATCCTATGCTAGTCGACAGGGCATCTTCCTATTTCTGCAATGCTGAGATTTGAATTAGCCCACACTGGTTACCAGATATCGTGGTGAGTTGATCTTGCATCTCCTCGTTTGACAGAAGTTAGAAAACCAACCATTTTATTTTTACTCAATCTTACACATGCACCATGGAAAATGATTCTTTCAATTCGAGGTAGTAAGTGTTAAGAGTTTGTGTCCTAAAATCTAATTTATTGGCATGTAATAAATAATTAAATTGTTTAATTATACGAGACTATTTGTATATAAACTAATAGGACATTATCATGTAGTAACTTTAATGATCTTTGATTTCTTTTTTTTTTCTTTTTCTTTTTCTTTTTTTGTGCAGATGCCTCAATCAACTATTAAACCATTGAAACTCAATTAAAACTATTATTTTTTTTTAGCAATGTTAGAATCATTATTATATGCTCCAAAACTACAAGCTACATTTAGTAACTGTGAAGATAATAATTAAAAAAAAAATTGTGTAAATTTTTTCTCCCAAGCTAATCCCATGCATGCTAGCCAACATGACGTCTTTGCAGTTTGCAACCTATGCCAAAGGCTAAAACCTTATATAATATATCTTTCTATGATTACAATGCTGAGATTTGAATTAGCCCACACTGGAAACCACATATCATGGCAAGTTGAAATCTCTTTGTTTGACAGAAGTTAGAAAACCAACCATTTTTTATTTGTTTTTTCACTCAATCTCACACGTGAACAATGGACAATTTGATTATTTCAAATTCGATGTAGAAAAACATATCAACTCTCTTGAAAGTTACTCATTTTAAAACCTTGACTTATTAAAATATTAGTAATAATTATTTATTTATTGTTAACGTTTTTGAGAAGAGAAGAATTATTTAATTATATTTATTAATAACGTGTTCCTATATATGATAGAGGAAACACGTAGAGCGCGCGGTTTAGGACCTCTCAAGTCCTCAACTGCTCACCCTGTAACTTTTTGCAAAACCTTGACTTATTGAAAAATTAGTAATAATTATTTATTAATTAACAAGTTTCTATATATGATAAAGAAAAAACGTATAAGATGACATAATTAGTTTGTCACTTTGATTATTTTTTAATAATCAAACTTATTAGTGACGAAATTTTTTTGATAGAGGACAAAAGACAATAGACAACAAACATTAGATAATAAAAAAGAAATACAAATCCTCTATACCATTTTTTGTGCACCATTTTATATTCCACTTTATGGCCTATCTTAATTGGCAACGAAACTAAGAGTCTAGTAACAAAACATTTCATCACCATAAATCTTATCTGTTGTAGTTATAAGTAAATTAATGTTACCTAAATTTAGAACTCAACTCAAAATAATCAAGAAGTTGGTTTAATATTCTTATTTTTCAAAATTTTGCAAAATTATATAGTTGTTGTTAAGTGACATGGCAACAAAAGCTGGAGAATCTGCTCTATATATCGACCATTGAAAGAAATCCCCAAAGAATTAATCACACATTACGTTGCCTAATTGACTTATATGCTGCCAAATCATAGAAGGTTGAAGATGTTCAAACATAAAATAGGTAATCAAATTTAATATAGGAGACTCGTTTTGTTGAGTTTAGATTGCACAAGTTACCAAATCCATCATAGCCAAAGGAATCGGGCTTATTCAAATGAAAGAAATCTTGCTTTCTAGATTGTATATATATATTATTGGTGAGAATGTTTTTTCTTCTTCTTTTCTGGTTGTTTTCCCCCTTTTTGGTTAATCTGATTTGAGTAATCTTGAAGAAAACGCATTGGACTTTTTCTTTGTAGCCCATAGCTACCAAGGCAATGGCCCATGGGGCCGCTTCATGTTTGCGCAGAGTGGTCTATTTGGTTTACATTGTATGTAGTGACTAAAAATCAATGTATATACAAACTACAAAGCTTGAGGTCATTTCAGCCTCTCAAGTCTCACCAACCAGTCTAATTATAAAAAATAAAAAATAAGAAGTCTCACCAACTCATGACCAATCTAAAGCAGGTTAATACATTGGTGGTGTGGGAAAAAAGAAAGAAAAAGAGATTGACAAAAGGATCCGAGTATCTTCAATTATATATATCCAAAGCAGGTTAATATATTGGTGATCTGGAAAACAGAAAGGAAAAGAGAGAGACAAAAGGATCCGAATATCTTCAATTAATTATATATAACCAAGTTGAGTTTATGGTATGGGTCAGGTTTCAATTAACTCAACTGGTAAAGTTTCTAATGGTTGAATAAGAAATTTGGGATTCAATTTTTACTTATACAAAAAACCAATTGGTGTATTAAATTAATGATAAATAGCACAATTATAAAAAAACAAACGTCATAGGTTAAAACGGTAAAAAATAAAATAAGTTGAGTTTACCATGGATATAGACTATATCAATATGAAGATAATAGTAATAGGGCATTATTCACCACCCTTTTGTTGTCATAGGGCATTATAAAATTTGTAGAGCACAATTGTTTATAAGCTGAACAACATGCTTTGTTTTCCTTTGTTTTCTACCCACCTTTAACTCGTTAATATTACTATATTAGAATAGAGTCAATAAACTAAAGTGTCCGACCTGAAAATATCTGTAATTACAAAAGAAGTATTATTTTAAGTTCCATTAAGAAATTATTTAAATTATCCTTTTTAATATATATATATATATATATAATGGTCTGACTAGGAAGTTAGAACTTACCATATTGAATTTTTTTTCTTAATTCATTTGATTCTCATATATATAATTAATGGTCTGACTTAGAAAGTTAGAACTTACCCTATTGGATTTTTTTCTTACTTCATTTCATTCTCATATATAAAATGGTCTGACTTAGAAAGTTAGAACTTACCCTATTGGATTTTTTACTTACTTCATTTCATTCTCAAATTATTATTATATTTATATGAAAAAAGAGAATAAGAGAAGAAGGAAGGCATGAACGGTTAAAAGTCTACGACTACTAGCTCCCTTAGATCGATGTTCCTTGGAGCTGGTTTCTTATGCGCCAAACGCATAAGACCAGCCTCTCACAAGCAGGTGGGCCCCACAACAACCTCTCACAGGCAAGTGGGCCCCACACGTGTGGAGCCCACCTGCCTGTGAGAGGCGGGTCTCATGTGCCTAACGCATGAGAGATTTTTCTAGTTCCTTGATATTATAGGTAATTGTCATTGTATTTTGATTGATACTTGTGATTGTGAGATCATCAATCAATTACAATGATAAGGTCCACCTTCACCATTGCAAGATCATCACTAACAACTTTTACATTGTTGTTTTAGTTCCCCATGCCACTATGGCTTGCACACACACCATTAAGAACTCCTAAAACCCTAAAATGTTACGAGTGCTTCCACATCCTACTAGCACGGATTTGAACCGGGTGCAATACTTATCCCTCACAAATGTTTTCACCATTCTTATAATTTGACTTTTACCTTTTTCACTTTTTTTTTTAATAGTTAAGATTTAAAGTTACGTTATTTTTATTTTATTTTTTCACTTTTTCAATTTTAAATCTCAACCCTTCAGAGCTATTGCATTACACCTGATCTCAAATCCACTAACACACCTTGTAAATTCTTTATTAAAAGATTTAGTTTGACGAGCTCATCTCTTATTGGTTCCCAACGGGTTTTTCTTTTTCTTTTTTTTTTTCTTTTTTTTTTTTGATTGGTTCCCAATGCTTGGTTCCTTTCATAAGTCATCATAAGGTTGTACCAAGACACTCCACCACGACCTTAAGGCTATGTTTGGTTGAGTGGAAGGGGAAGGAAGAGAGAAGAGAAAGGAAAAGGGAAGGGAAATAAAAAAGAGTGGAGAAAGAAAGTACTTCCTCTCAAGTGTGTTTGGATATAAAGAGGAAGAAAAAGGAAAAAGATGTGATGTACTTTAAACTTTTTTTTTTCTTTCTTTTCATTTTCGTATTCTTCCATCAAACCAAACAAAGCCTTAAACCGTGACCAATCTCCATCAAATCAAAGGTGTAGGTGGGGTGGGGGTTCAGGCCGTTCAGCTATGTGTCGAGGAATGGAGAGAGAGAGAGAGAGAGAGAGAGAGAGAGAAATGAGAGAATAATTTTTTTAAAAAAAAACACTTAATAGAATAAAGAAAAATAATAATAAAGAATTAGATGTAAGATATATTTGAACTTTAATAATTAAATAACAAATAGATACCTTTTCCCCCCTTTTTATATCATGGTTAAGAATAAAAATATACCCCAAATCTATCGCATCCTTGTCCCCTAAGATCTTGAGCCACAAATCCTTACTTAAGAAAAAGTAATTTATATTAAATAATATTACGTTATTTGTATTAAAATTTAATAAAAGAGATATGTGTGCAAAAATAACTACCCGCTAACATATATCTTCCATTTGTTAGGGAGATAGGTGTCTTTTATTTGTTAGTTAGGTAGTTATTTTTTGCAGTCATGTTTCACACTTATTGAATTTTGATATTGCTAACACGATATCATTTGATACCAAATACCTCATCTATATGTAAAAAGGTTTGATACCAAATGCTTCATCTATATGTAAAAAGGTGTCGTCATACCAAAGATGTCTTGCAGATAAGATTTAACTAAATAATTGAATATGCCAATGTTATTACCATGACATCTCGCATGGTAGCTTTCCAAGTTAACGCCTAAAATAACTCCTAAAAAAATAAAAAGTTAAGGCAAATGTTAACAAACACATGCTTGTTAAGGTTATACAAATGTGGATCTCATTTAATAAAAAAATTTAAGGCAAATGTTAATACTTATTTAAAAAATATTAAAATAAATTAAAAGGATATAAATAAAAAAGAAATAATTGAAAAAGATATAACACAATATCATTTGATACCAAATATCTTATTCATATATAAAAAAGTGTCATCATACTAAAGTTGTCTTGACAAACAAGTAGATAAGATTTTAACTAAATAATTGAATATGCCAAAAAAAAAAGTCAAAAAATTGTTAAGTGCCCGTTAACACAACCCAAAAATTAAAACGAAAAATGCCTACAAGGATTAAACCGGGAAAAAAAAAAATTCATACATGGAAAGCAACGTTTTAAGTTGTTCTATTTTTACCCCAAAAAGAAAAAAAACAATAAAATAGTAAAGGATGATGAAACAGTAAATGCACTCACATGTAAAAGCAAAGTTAGGAGCAAAATCCAAAATTCTGAACCCCTCAAATCTCATCGATGGTGGTGTATTGGGTGGAGCTTTACGCAATCCCATTATGCCAAACCCATCATTTGCTTCCCTTTTTCCACCCACCACCACCACCGCCATTCTCAACCATTTTCTCTTCCACCACAACCTACATTCTAATATCCAAATCCAATCCCTACTTTCTCTACTCTACCTTTGAAATTCATCTTCATCTTCATCTAAACTCTAAAACCTTCATTTCCTCCTCCACACCCACTTGCCTTATAAATCTCACAACCTGTCCTTCCAACAAAAAAGGCAAAAAGAAAAAGAAAAAGAAAAAAAGGAGCAAATTATCCACTTATTACCAAAAGAGGTAAATTTATTAACCGTTGCATGCACGTGGATTTACTTTCTAGTAAAAACCAAAACCAAAGACAAGAATAACAACAAAAAAAAAAAAAACAGAGAGTTCAGTTTGGGAATTTGAGGATGGGGAACATATGGAGTAGCGGGCGGCGCAGGCACGGTGGTAGAAGGCGGAACCACCCATCTACGCCGCTTCCCGCGACGCCTCAGCCTGAAATATCGGCTAACCGATGCGTGTTCGCGGCGGCGACACCTTACCCTTCCCAATTCCCAAACACCGCAGCCGCCGCAGCAGCAGCGCCACCACCGCCGCCGCCTCTTCCTCCGCCACACGTTCCATACTACCAGTACCCTCCAGGGTACTATCCCAATCAGCCACCGTCTATGCCTGTGCCTTTACCGGCTCCGTACGACCACCACCACCACCGTGGTGGACCTGGGCCTCACGTGGACCCGGCACAGGCCCAGGCGAATTGGGTCGGGGGTAGGTACCCATGTGAGCCGGTGGTGACTCCTCTGACCCCATATATCGAGCACCAGAAAGCTGTCACTATTCGAAACGATGTTAATCTCAAGAAAGAGAGTTTGAGGATCGAACCTGACGAGGAAAACCCAGGAAGATTCCTCGTATCATTCACTCTCGATGCCACGGTTCCTGGGAGGTATTTATACGTATATAAGAATGTTTTGAAACGTGTTTTTTGGACTTCTAGTTTTTATTTTGTTTAGTTAAATTGTTTTGGGGTTTCCTGCTTATTTTGTAGACATAATTCTTGACTGGGTCAATTTCAATTTTTGTTGGAACATATATTTTTGTTTGGATTTGGAGTATTTGACTTGAGAGAAATTTAGGCTGACTAGCTGTTGAAGTAGTAATTTAAAGTGTACTCTTTGGTAAATTTTTTATTTCTTTTGGTGACAATTTATGGACTTGTGAATGTTTTTGAGAGCTTGGGAATTTAGTCAATTTACCTCACTAGTTGAGTTAAGGAACTTTTTATTGAAGCCAAGAGCAGTGTAGTTTAATGGCAGAGCCTGTTCGCCTTTATCATTGTAAGTATCAATTACCAAAAGAAGAACTGGGTGAGGATTCTAATTGGTTTACTGTATTTGTTCCATTAAGAAATTCATGGGGTTTTGTTTTGTAATTCCTTCTTGAAGATAATTATAATGAATTAGGCAAACTGAAATATATAAAAAGGAAGGACTATGTGCTATATATATAATACTACTGACTTATTAGCACAGGCCAATCCTGAAGTAATGTTTTAAGATCGAATGTAAGGTTCAATTGACCGTTTTCAATCTAATACTTACTGATTATTATTATTTGTATGGTCAATATAATACTATTCCAACCAAAGTTATATACATTAACAGAGGTCTGCTATTCATGAGAAAGCTTTTATCATTTTTGCTTTAGCTTTAAACTTGTATTATGTTTCTTGGAAGATTGCTAAAGGAGGAGTTGGTTGTTGAGGAGTATGTTAGGATAGAAAGGAAAGGAATTCTGCCACTAGTATCGGTGAAAGATTAGATGGGCTGCATGTTTCTTAAATAGAAGAGGAAATGGTCATAGTGTGTGCCTTTCTTGAATGGGGACCATATTAATTGCAAAGGAGAAGGTCCCTGTTTTACCTCATTTAGATGAACATTGTATTTTTTTATTGTAGAATAATGGCAATACGATCTTCAGTTACTTTTTATGAACATCCGTGGATCTAGAATGAAATTATTCCTTTTCCCTAAAAAAAATTACTTACAGATGCCAAACCTGGACCAATTTGGACAACTGAACCACTGGAATCATGTGTGTGTCTCATGGAGGCCTCTACTGTTCTGGCCTACCAAGCAGCCATATTTTTTTTAGATAAGGTAGGCCAGAACAGTAGGGGCCTCTGCAAGACACATGCAGCGATATAAAAACTAATTTTGTATGATGTTAAAGCTTCAATCTTACTTATCTCTGTATATATATGCATCATGGATTTCCCATAGGTTTTACTGGCTAGAGGTGAGTCCAAAGGGCTATTCTTTAGAAAGGTCCCTATGTTGTCAATATATATATTGCTGGGCAAGAGTGTATTTTCTGGTAGAAAATAAGGATGTTGCTTCAATACATTCCAAGGACTTAAATTTCTTTTGTGTCTCAGTCTATCTTTGAACTTCAATATTTGTGCCTTGAAGATAAATTTGCATTTATGAGGAAGTTGAAGTTGAAGATTAGGTCAGTGCTGTTACAACTTTGTTTAGTGGCACCAGGAATAAGATTGCAGGTGGTGAAGAAGTTTCAGAGAAACAATGAGAAAGCTTAAGCAGGTAGAGACATGATTGGGGTGGTTTAGTAATCTTAATAGAAAATTTTAGGTGTTACTAATGAGGGGTATTATGGCCATGGTATTGGTGAAAACTTCTGGTAAGGCAGTAGCGAGTTTGAATATGATGATTGTAATGGAGAGTCTTTTGGAATCATACAAAATGTTTTTTCGATAAAGTGAATTGCAGAAGATATGTCCACAACAGAGATGTCATTAAGGCTTGGATGATGACAATGAGTTGTTTGCTTTTATAGTTGTTATTTTTAAATATGAAGATTTGTGGTACTCTTTTTAATTAGTGAAAAGTGGGTGGTTGAGTTGAACCTTATACATTTCTATTTAGGCAATACAAAATGATCATTTGAAGAACCTAGGCTTTATTTGGTACTGTAAACAAGATTCAAGATATTGACTTGGTGTATGCACGGTTTCATTTCATTTTTCTTTGTTTTGGGGGTTTATGTTGCTTCTGATCAAGAACTGCGAAGACTGATATTTTGCTTTATACATTTCATTGGAGGATCACAATTATTATGAGATCACAATCATTACAATGTTTCCCTAAGTAGTCCCTAAGTAATACAGTGCCTAGCTTTCATATGGTATTATTGTGTCATTGATATCATAATTTTTCAACGAGGTATTATGAAGTAGCATATTGTGGTAGTCGTTTTGTTTTTGTTTCTGCCCTCTTGCATGCTAGAGGGCATCACTTTTTCAATGAGGTATTATAGTGTGTTTTGTTTTGTTGTTTTATCAGATTGTTAATTTTGGATCTTTAACATATATTCAGATCCTCAAATATTCTTTGTTATACAGTTTCCATCTTTCATATCTTTTGCCTGTTCTTTATTCCTGTCTGACAGTTATTCTTAATACTTTTCTTGATCAAAAGTTTCATTTACTTTGTTCAACAGCATCACCATAATTTTCCTTGCAAAAGAAGGTGAAGATTGTAACCTGACACCGATGAAACAAGACCTTGCACCTGTGGCAGTACAGTTCCAACAAGGTCTGGGCCAGAAGTTCAGGCAGCCCTCTGGAACTGGGATGGACTTCTCAGCGTTTGAGGAGACAGAGTTATTAAAAGTGGGTGATGTATACGTCTATCCTTTAGCAATTAAGGCAGAGGCAAAGCCAGTTAACGAGAATGGTACAGATGGGAACCCAATACCTGCAAGCATGAACTCTCAGATAACTCAGGCAGTGTTCGAGAAGGAGAAAGGTGAATACCAGGTGAGGGTAGTGAAGCAGATCTTGTGGGTCAATGGAATGAGGTATGAGTTGCAGGAGATATATGGGATTGGAAATTCAGTTGAGGGTGACGTGGATGGGAATGACCCAGGAAAAGAATGTGTCATCTGCCTATCAGAACCACGGGACACAACCGTCCTTCCCTGCCGACATATGGTAATTAAACTCTTTTGTTTTTCCATTTGCAGTTCTGTGATTAGACGTTTACAAGTGGTTAAGCCATAGTTATGATTTTGAAACAAGTTTCCAAATTAGTTTCTTGTACAAAGGTTGCCAATTTATAGCCAATTTATTGTTGTTTGGGAGCCATTTTAGTTAAGTCATTGTTTGACATGAATCAATGGCAATCCTTGTTTACTGTGAGTTTATTTGCCAAGGCTGGCAATTGCATGTCTTAATTCCATTCCGGAATGTCTTAAAAGATTTATTATAGACTGGTTACTTGGATTACTCATTCCACTGCGCCAATATGACCCAATATGTCACAAATGTAAAATATGTGCTAAAGGGTTATAACACCAGATGCATCCATCCTGTTTTTGTCCTGGAAAACTGTTGCTCATTTACTAATATTCTTAATGTGGATAATTACTTAATAGCCGGGTATTAATGTAGTATCATTGGCTGTGTTTCTTTCCATGTTGCAGTGTATGTGCAGTGGATGTGCAAAGGTTTTAAGGTTCCAGACAAACCGATGTCCGATATGCAGACAACCAGTTGATAGGCTTTTGGAGATTAAGGTCAACAATGGTTCTGTGGAATAGGAAGATTTCTTCTGCCGCTAGAAATAGCCCTGTTCTTATCTTTCTTGCTTTCCTTCTTCTTCTTCTTCTTCTTTTTTTTCTTTTTTCTTTTTTCTTGATTTGTTCTTGGCTTTTTTTTTTTTTTTTTTTTTTAAATATAGTAGAGTTTTTTTTTTTTTTTAATATATATACATATTTTCTGGTTTTCTAATTATCAGAATAGAACATATCCTTGATAAGTAGTTTGGTAAGGATAAAATTCTGGCTATACCTGCTTAATTTTACTACAAATCCGATACTAATCATGTGTTTGGAATGAAAATAAAAAGGATGGTACTCTCTCTAACCCATCTCGCTTCTAACTTGCCTTACTCCCACTTTCTATGCTAAGTTTTTCCAGCTTAAAAAGGGAGTAGAACCACCATAATCCAACCCTTACTTTGCCCTTACCACCCCTAAAGAAGAAGGAAAGCCCTAAAGAAGAAGGAAAGATGGTTGGAATATAAAATGTTTTTAAAAGGGATAATACCCACTATGATCATAACCATATATTTTATTGAGTTTTAATATACAGCATTCGTTCACCTTTTAAAATGTACAATACTCACTTTTAATATAGATCATTCGCTCATGAATATAAATAAAATCTTAAGATTTAAATATTTAGAATAAATATGTTATATCATATCATATACTTTATAATAAAGTTAGGCTTAAAAATTATAATTGTATTTGTGCTAAGTAGCTGTAGGGATATTGGGCCTGGGATATCATCATTTATTCGTGTTACAAGTCTATGACCCAATCCGAGGACAAGGGTTGTCTGAGGAAATAGAGTCTTTATTAGAAAAGATTGTATTAGTAAATAGAGGTTAACTTTGACCATAATGGCTTAAGAAGGTGGGCTGAGGGTAAATACATCATCTGCTGATTAATGCCGAGGACAGAAGGCTCTGTTTATCACTCAGGATGACGTTTTAAGAAATTTTATTGTTGTTGATAAGTACCATGGAAGTGTCAAACAGGAAAGTGCCCTAAAATATTTAAGGAGAAAGCTACTGCCTCCGCATTAAATGCATTGCAACTAAATCTCAGGCCGCATTAATGTGGAGGTGATACCTAAACAGTGTTGTTTCAGCCTTACAGCTACTATACAATGACATAAGGGAAGGGCTAATGAGACAAGTATCAACACTAATTCTCCAGTATACACGTGTGAAGAGGATATAAAAAGGAGAAGAAGGCAACAAGAGANTCCCTTGAGAGACCAACCAAGAGCCTTCATTACCAGTACCACCAGAAGCGAGGACATACCATCGAGGACTGCCGAACATTGTGGAGTCATCTAGAGCAACTAGTTAAGGAGGGGAGATTACAGCATCTCTTGTACCGCCCCAATGAGCAGGGCGACCAGTCGAGGCTTAGGACTCAAAGGAATGCTTCTTCAAGACCCCAATAGGCACAATTAATGTCATTTTTTCTGCACTTGGAAGGACTGGTTCACAGCCCTCCAAGGTAGTAATATCTGTAGCTCGACTCCCAGCCAAAGACACAAGCTTTGGGCCGAAGAGGGCCAGATTAGAAATTTGATCGGCGTTAAGTTTCTCGGATGAAGACAAGGTAGGGACCATCCAACCGTATGAAGATGCCTTGGTGGTAACCCTCAGAATATGAGGGTATGATATGAAAAGGGTGATAATAAACTAGAGCAGTTGTGCAGAGATCATGTATCCTGATTTATACAAGGGGCTGAACTTAAAACCTGAGGATCTGACCGCTTATGATTCACCCCTGGTGAGTTTTGATGGGAAGGTCATTGTCCCAAAAGGCCAGATCAGGTTATTTGTGCAAGTAGGCTCAATGGTAGTGGAAGTGGACTTTATAATGGTGGATGCGTACTCCCCCACACGGTCATTGTAGCCAGGCCTTGGCTTCACACCCTAGGAGTTGTTTCTTCAACTCTGCATCAAAAGGTAAAGTATCTATCGAGAAATCGGATTGAGGAATTGGAAGAGGACCAATCCATGGCTAGGTAGTGCCTTGTGTCCGTAATCTTGCATCAGCCAGCAGTTGAGTCCTCGGACTCAGTAAACGAGGGCTTATAGCTGTCAAAGTCTCCGGAATCACTCACAAAGGGGCCAGCCGAGGAGGCCAAATGTAAAAATTTAGAGAAATTTGCTGTAGGTGATGATCCAGATAGGTTATTTCAGGTTGGAACTCAATTGCCACCTCAGGAAAAGAGGAAGTTGGTGGAATTTCTTAGGAGGAATGTTGATATTTTTGCTTGGAATGCCTACAAGGCTCCGGGGGTGGATCCAAGCTTTATCTGCCATCATCTGAATGTAAGTTCATTGGATACCCCCAAAAAGCAACCACCTCAGCGTTCATCCAAAGAACACTCAGATGTTGTTAAGGACGAAGTGGTGAAACTTAAGCAGGTCGGGGCTATTAAAGAGGTTTTTTACCCCGAATGTCTGGTTAACACAATAGTGATAAAAAAGAAGACGGGGAAATGGTATGTATGTGTGGATTTTACGGACTTGAACAATGTCTGCCTAAAGGACCCTTTTCCTATGCCTCAGATTGACCAACTGATGGACGCGACTGTGGGCCATCCTTGGATAAGCTTTCTTGACGCTTTTTAAGGGTATCATCAGATACCTTTGGCTGTTGAGGACCAAGAGAAGTCAGCTTTTATCACTCCTACTGGAAATTACCATTATAAGGAGATGCCCTTTAGTTTGAAAAATGCAAGGGCTACTTATCAGAAGATAATGACCAGGATGTTTGAGCCTCAATTAGGAAAAAACATCAAAATTTACATTGATGATTTGGTAGTGAAGAGCAAGGTGGAGTCCGATCATGTGAATGACCTCGGAAATATTTTGATACCTTGAGGAGGTCCAAGCTATGGCTTAATGCCTCCAAATGTTCTTTTGGTGTCGAACTGGGGAAGTTCTTAGGCTACATGGTCACTTATCGTGGAATCGAAGTTAATCTTGACCAGATTAGGGCAATCAACAATCTTCAACCACCTCGGAATCCCAAAGAGGTCCAAAAACTTATAGGGATGACAGCTACTCTAAACCGATTCATTTCTCAGTCGGCAGACAAATGCAAACCTTTCTTTCAATTGCTAAACAAGTGGAAAGGGTTTGAATGGACCATGGAGTGTGTCTTGGCTTTCCAGCAGTTGAAAGAATATCTGTCTCGGCCACCTATTATGTCCAGACCCAAGGTAGATAAAGTTTTGTTCACATACATCGTGGTAGCCTCCCACACGGTAAGCCTGGTGCTAATACGTGTTGATAATGTGGTGCAGAGGCCAGTTTATTACGTGAGTAAATCATTACATGAGGCTAAGGTTCATTACTTATCACTGGAAATAGTCATTTTAGTAGTGGTGCATGCTACACGTAAGCTTTCCCATTATTTCCAATCACATACAGTTGTCGTCCTAACCCAGCTCTCACTTAAATCTCTACTACAGAATGCGGATTACACAAGAAGAATTGTAGAGTGGGGCACGATTTTAGTGGCTTTTAACATCAAGTACATGCCACGCACATCTGTCAAGAGTCAGGTTCTTGCCGACCTGGTTGCTGAATTTGTTGAATCCCCAGAAGAAAAGGAGATAGAAGAGCAAAACATTGACGGAAAATCGGTTGGAATGATCTTAGTGCATGAACCTATATCCTGGAAAGTTTACGTTGATGGTGCAGCGAACCATAGGGGATTTGGAGTGAGGCTAGTCTTGATATCTCCAGAGAGGATTACAATTGAGAAATCCTTAAGGTTAGGCTTCTCGACTACAAACAATGAACCCGAATATGAAGCCCTGCTAGAAGGGATGATCATGGTGTCGAGGAGAAAAGAAAGAGAGAATGTATAGAAAATTAAAGAGCAAAGTTCAAGGAGACTTACAGAAATAGTAAAGGCGTCCTTGAACAGGCTTTTAGTATTTGTAAGAGTTTAGATGAGTTGAAAAGGTGTACAGGTTCAAAGTATATGCGCTAGGACAGAGTGAATGCTAAAATTAGAGGAGAAGTTGATTTGAAAGGTATTTATATCAAGGAGTAAGCTAGAAGTGGGAAAATTCCCGCTCGATATCCCACAAAAACATCAGCCTTTGGATTTGTATCGCACTGTAGAACGTGGGGACATAAGGCCGTAAAAATTTAATGAGGAGCGCATTTTGTAAGCTAAAACAACAGAAGCGTGTCTTGGGTAGTTAAAAAGGTGTATTTGTGAGTAGAGATGGGATGAGACGGACACCAAGCAAATCTGGTGATGTCGAGATCCTCCTTTCTTCCCAAGGAGCCGGAAAGAAGAATCTTAGGGGCTATTGTAGGGATATTGGGCCCGAGAGGTCATCATTTATTCGTGTTACGAGTCTATGGCCCAATCCGAGGACAAGAGTTGTCCGAGGAAAGGGAGTCTTTATTAGAAAAGACTGTATTAGTAAATAGAGGTTAACTTTGACCATAATGGCTTAAGAATATGGGCCGAGGGTAAATACATCCTCGGCTGATTAATGCTAAGGACAGAAGGCTCTGTCTATCACACAGGATGATGTTCTAAGAAATCTCGTTGTTATTGATAAGTACTGCGGAAGTGTCAGACAGGAAAGTGCCCTAAAATATCTAAGGAGAAAGTTGTTGCCTCTGCATTAAATGCACTGCAATAATTCTCTGGCCACATTAATGTGGAGGTAATACCTGAACAGTGTTGTTTCAGCCTTACAGCTACTATACAATGACATAGGGGAGGGGCTGATGAGACAAGTATCAACACTAATTCTCCAGTATACACATGTAAAGTGGACATAAAAAGGAAAATAGGGCAACAAGAGAGGGGATCGGGAATTGAAGAGAAAAATATTGTAACTTCCAGGAACCAAATTTGTAACCCAATTTAAGAACAATATATATATAAGAATAGACATCCTTGGACATTTGCTGAGGACTATTTTTCTTCAGTACAATTCTTCTTCCTTTCATTCTCCCATCATCTGAACCCATTCTAGCGTTTGTTTGATTTACTAAAACTTAGTTTTCCAACCCATTCTTTATAAATTCATTGTTTTGGGTTTTTGGGTCTAAGTCCATCCACACAATAGACTAGGAATTCAAATATGGTCCTTACAGTAGCTACACCAAATTGCAACAATTTTATTTTGGATAAAACACTAATGAGAGGTGAGATGGCAATATGACACTCCGCTTTTGGTGTTGCAATATTGCATGGAACCCAAATCACATTCATTTATAGGCTACCTAAACCTAATTCTAACAATTGAAGAACCTTGATGAAAATTAAACAAAAATAATAGGAGTATCACCTAAGTTTTAGCTTTATAAGTTCTCTTCTATTTAAAGTATTATCTCTATTTGAGGTGATGATAATCTTGGTTTTTAACTAAAAATAAAAAAAAAAAAAAAAAAAAAAAAAAAAAAAAAAAAAAAAAACTAAAGGATTATCTGTAATTTTATTTTTGGATAAAATATTAATGAAAGGTAAGATGGCAATATGGCACTCTTTACTTGGTGTTGCAAGATTGCATGTAAACCGTATCACATTCATTTATAGGCTACCTAAACATGATTCTTAGTTCTTACAATTAAAGAACCCTGATTAAAATCAAACAAAGATAATATCTCCTAAGTTTTAGCTTTATAAGTTATTTCTTCCATTTAAAGGATTATCTCTATTTGAAGTGATGATAATCTTGATTCTTAACTATAAAAAAAATTAGAGGGTTATCCATATTTGAAGTGATGATAATGTTCAATGTTTACTATAAAAAAATATTTTAAAAATTGTCACAATTAACAATATAAAAAATTTATTAAAAAAATGTAAAGTTTTTTTTATTGTACTTTATCCCCAAAAAAAAATAAAAAAAATAAAAAAGAAGAAGAAAAAGTTGAAGTGAAGAAGAAGTTGAGGCCAATAAGGCAATAACAAAACCTAAATCATATTAGTTTGAATAAATGAGCACAAAATCGTAGAAAACTTATTATTATTACTTTCTTAATTTCTTTTAGTTGTTTTTGAATAAAGTAATAATAAATTTTCTTATCAACATTTTAGCCTACGTTTTGTGGTTATTTATTCAAACTAATATGATTTGTGTTAAAACTCCTTTCCCCCTCCCTTGGTGTGTGTGTGTGTTTGTTTCTCAAAAAAAATATATATGATTTAGGTTTTGTTATTGACCTCAACTTCTTACATCAACTTTTTTTTTTTTTTTTGGGATAAAATAATAAAAATTTTGTATTTTTTATTTATTTAAATTATGTGTTTATTGTGACAATTTTATTCAAGCTAATGTGACAATTTATTTATTTATTTTTATATAGTCATGGTGGTCGGGTTCCAACCTTCCTCGGGAAATCATGGTGGAAGGCTGGAACCTGGCCACCTTGAGAATGTTGTACAAGATGTAACCATTCTTTTGAGGATAAGCTTTAGAAAAGGAAGCCAACAATAAAGGAAGAAAAATCTAGTAAGAAGGTTGCTACCACCACATTAAATAATCTACACCTAACCAACTGATTGCATTCGGCTCATTGGGAAAGTATTGTGGAAGGTTGGAACCCGGCCACCTTCAAAATGCTGTAAAAGGTAACCATTCTTTTGAGGATAAGTTTCAAGGAAGGAAGCCAACAATAAAGGAAGAAATATCTGGTAAGAAGGCTGTTATCATCACATTAAATGCTCTGAACCTAACCAACTGACCGCATTTATGTAGAAATAACACTTGAACAGTGATATCTTAGTTTACAGCTATTCACAAAGCTTCCAGGAGGTTTTTGATGAGACAAGCATCCAATAGATCACTTATAAGATCAACAAGTGGAAGGTTAGAATGAAGAATGGAAGGACTATATAAGGAAAAGACCCCAATAAAAAAAGGGGCAAAGAATCTAAAGGTGAGGAGAGAGAAAGGAAAGAAAATTGTATTCATATGTACTTGAATTGTTATAAGAATACCTAATCCTCGCACTTGACCGAGGAGTGTAACTTCTCTCTAACTGTGTCTCTAATCTTGTTAACATGAATTCAATCATCTACAGTCCTTATTTAACTTGCTAAGTTGCCTTCCTATTAAACTCACTCTCTAATAAATATATTGTTTTGGGTTCTTTGGGCCATCATCCATTATTCCTGGTGGGTCATGGTTCAAAATCCAGCTCTTATAGATATGTTTACTGTATTTGTTTTAATATCATCTTCATTTTTTGTTATTATTTTAATGATTTGTTATGCAAATTGAGGTCTACTTATGTTTAGAAGATTTGTACGTTTAAAAAATTTATTGTAAAGTAAGCACAACTTCAAAAATAATTTTACAATTTCTGTCACTTCACGCCATCTTAAATTTTCTCATTAAGAAAAAAAATTATATGTTTTTTGAATGAAAGAGAAATAGAAGAACAATATTTGAAAGCTCAAATAGAGTTTGCTACACTGGTTGTATGTTGCTTTTAAGCATTAAATGTTGGTTTGAAAGATGTGTTGTTGTTTTGAAAGATATATTGTTAGCGCAAATATTTCTATTCATGTTTTTATAATACATATTTTTATTCATGGGCAGTGGAATGCTGAAAATTATTTGAGTATATTGGATGAAATCCCAAAATTATGTTTAAATATTTATATTTATAAATTCATGACCAAAAACTTACACCGCACGAGACTACTAATAGTAAAGAAAAATGGGAAAATTGCACATTCCCCATCTCTAATTGGATTTGAACTTTTGAAAACTCTCTATTTCAATTTTTGGTTTCCATCACCCAAATTCAAATTTTTGAGTTTTGAGTGATGGAAACATCACTCAAAAAAAAAGCCAAACGATTTTTTTTTTTTTTTTTTTTTGTGGGTCCTATGAGTTTTGGATTATGGGTTATGGAATCTGAATGATATCACTCAGTTTTTTGCTAATCCAATCAGACTCTTAGTGATTTTGACTTGACAAAGATCGGTGGGTCCAGTGGCTTTATTTTTTTTTACAAGTTTTCCATTCAACTCAGTTTTCATATCTTGAAAACATATTAAATGTGTTTTCATTTTTCATAACTATAACTCATTTTTTTGAATAGTCAAATATTGAAAAATAAATAAATAAACCCTAAGCCAAACATGAGAATCTGATGTGAGGCCCAAGAAATTTGGGTTTTGGGAGATGAAAATTGAGACTTGAGTGATAAAAATTTGGTTCATTTTAATTACAAGAGACGGCCCAACATAGGCCCAACAAATCTTGACCTGATGACGGATTTTGTAGTAGGTAACATGTGTTAGACGTACCTTAAAAGAACCCATAACATAAGCTAAAGTCACTAAATAAAGTCATCCAAACTAAGCTTGGGTTTGGAAATAAAATATGCTACAATTATTACAAATTTCACTACAAAATTCTTATAAACCAATAAACTAATGTTTCCCCGTTGAAATATAAAAAACAATAACAGCATCAATTACATTCATTAATATAAAATAGTAAAATATAATAGTTAAACATTTTCCTTTATAAATTAGGATAAGATTGCGTAAGAAGCCTTGTACAACTCGAGTATCTGGTTCTACCTACTTGCCAAAAGCAAAACAGAAAAATTGAAGAAAAAGGCAAAAAGGTTCAACCTAAACACTATGTATGATGTGTATAGGGTAAGCATAAAAGTTCATATAGTTTCCACTAAGGCCAAGCCCACAACTTAGTAATAAGTAACAACATTAAAAGTAATGAAAGCGAGACAACAAGCACACAATTATTAACTAGAAAGCTAATGGTTGCTTTTTTTTATATTAATTAGCGCCCAACCACTAAGCGATTTGGATGTTCATGCATCCTAAACGACAAACTCAAACAACAACAACATGCGGTTGCTTATTTAGCTTAAAATGCCCAACCACAAAGCAACTTGGATGTTCATACACCCTAAACGACAGGACTCAAACAACATAGCAGACAGCAGAGCTAGTCTGAATACACTTAAAACGACATACATGAAACCAAATTTTCAACACACCACAGTGCAATTTTAGTCTCCCCACCACTGATGGACATAGACACCACTGCTTCTAAGGCCCTTGAAGAGATCCATACATTCTCCCTTGATTGCACCAGCAACATCTGAATTGTCTGAGCAGTTCAGGAACATCTCATCAACATAGCATATCGCTCCGCTCTCAAACAACTCCAAGAGGAACTTTAATTCCACTTTACCTGCATTCATCTTCAGGACCACAAAATCTGCATATTGCACTGTTTCTTTAAACCAAGAAAGGAAATCAAACCCTTCAATTTCCATTGGCGGATCAATGTCTTCATCAAAACTAGGGGCATCCAAATCCTTATCTCCAGCCAAGCCCGGATGATAAACGAAGGTCATACCAGGCTTTTTGACAAGGGATAACAGAACTGAAGTGTTATGATCAACAAAATAAACATTGAAATCTTTGCGATCCACGGGGTATGATGGCAGGAACCAGTTCAAAGAATTAGACTTTAGATGCAACCCTGGCCCAATATCAATATAGACTAGCCGCTTCCTAGTATCAACATCCACAAGCATGGGCAAATAAGAAAACCTTTTCTCAAACTCCATTGGTTTTTCCTCCACAAGAGGCTCAAGTTGATCCATGAAAGGTTTGTTATTTATAATAGACTGGCAATCAGCCGGAAGGCGAAACTGCTCCAAGTAACTGGCGTTTAGGAATCTCTTCTTGAAGACAACCAGAGTAAAGTTACGCACATAACCAACGTGCACAACATTGGAGCTTTTCAGCAACGACGAAACCGGGGTGGCAGACCTAATCAAGCTGTTAGGGAGTGAACCGCTAACGCCTTCCACAAGCATGGCACCAATGCCACCCGGGCTAAGAACGCGCTCTATCTCAAGCACGAGCAATGCAGGGACGGAAACCTTATCGACATCCCTGGACAACACGAAATCGAATGAATTGTCCACGAAATCGAGCTCGTGAACAAACTGCTTACGCTTAAGCGAGAAAAAGCGGTGCCTATAAACACCACCAGCATTGGAGAACCCCAAATCTTGCAATGTCAACACGGCCGCGGCCGACCCTTCTCCAATACAGAGAGCTTTCGCATTATATTTCAACAACTTCATACCCACTAGCTCTCTCACCACGTGAATGGTCAAATTCACATTCTCCTTGCAATTCACCGATTCAAATGAGCCCCAAATCGGATTCATGAACTGGGTGTGAAACAAATACGTTCCCGGGGCCATACTCGCCGTGGCATGGCCCAAATTGGCGGTACAATCAGTGGTGGCCAAAGACCCAAAAGTTCCAAAATCCGAACCAGATAAAATGTGAAACAAGGGAATGATTGAAATACACGAGGCGATCATAAATGAGCGGTAAAGCATGCGCCTTGCTATAGACCCATGAAGGATCTGGAATTTCAAAGCCTTCAAATCCATGATTTTCACTGTGGCTTTTTCTCGAACACTTGATTGATTAAATCAAAGAAGCTTGTTTTTTTTTTTCGAAACGAAGATTAAGCAAATGCGATTTTTGTTTAAAACCCAAAACAAAAAAGGTAAAATTTTGAGAGGAATTAAGCCAAGCGTAGATTGAAGTGAAATTTAGCGAGTGCAAAACCTGGAGGAGGTGTGGTTTCCACCCACGAGGAGCACGATTGATCTTTGACACCCTAACCAGACGCTTCTTGGAATCCTTGGTGCCATTGGCTCGAACCAAATCTGACCCATCTTTAATCCGACCATGAATTGCACAAATCTACATGATATATTACATTTACATATTGTGAAAAAAATATGGGTTTTTTTTATTTGAAACTAAAACTAAGATATCGAAATCGGGGGTTAGGGTTAGAATGAATGAATGAAACAATGGGTGGGAATGGAGTAGAAGGTGTGGTGGGGGAATGTGATGAGAGTGAGTGTGTGAGTGAAAGAGAGACAGATCTGATTTGTTTATAGAGTTATTTTTAGTAGTTTAATGTTACTGTCTTTGTCGGTGTGATTAGAGATGAGATGACGTCCATGCTCACGTGGCATCGAAGAAAGCTATCTAAAGAGAACTGATTTTATAATAGAAAAACCCAAAATTCACTCTTAACCATTAACCATGAAAAGTGCAGTTTGGTTCGCAGCTATTTTTAACATCGCACTTTAATTGTATGGCTGCATCTCAGTTTTGTGATCATACGTGTAATGCGGGACAGTTTGGTCGGTTTTAGGTTAGAATATTTCTTCAAGATGTCATAACTAATAACTAGTTTACCATAAATAACCATGACAGTTTGATAAAAGGTTTTTTTTTTTTTTTATAAATATAACTTATTTAACAAAAAAAAAGTAACACAAGTATATACAACATAAACGAAAAAAAAAATTCATGAGAGAAAACCATACACAATTATACTTGTCAAATAAATTTATCTCGTAACACAAAAATGCATAACAGGCAATAATCATAAGGTCCATAACAATGTACCATATACACTTTTAGTTATGCTTACTAGTTTCAAGTTTCAATTATCACAACTATGATGGAAACAAGTCTAAAGCAAGTATGGAATAAATTACACACCCAATACAAGTATTAAATTACAAACCTAACAATAAATTATTTAATTAAATATGAACAACAAAAAAGGTTCATCCATTCAATGCTATAATTGAGAGAGACTCATAGTGGGTGAGACTAGAGAGAGATTGAGAGTGAATTAGGGTATCAAGAGAGAAGAGTGAGAGTGTAAGATGAAGAAGTGAATGAATTTTTGATTTTGTATTTAACCAAAATGAAATCGTTTTTAACATGAAAATAGAATAAACTAATGCTATTAAATTATCAATGTGGGGGATTTTTTGCTCTAAGAAAACTCATGAGTACTGCTTTAGGCAATTTTTGCTCTTTGTCCCACATTGGAAGGGTTTCCTTCCTCCTAACACTTTATAAGGTATGAACCAATGGCATTAAAGTATCACAAATATATTTCATTTTTCATTTATTTTTCTTGTATTCCATGAATAAAAAAAAATAATAGATGATGAGTATTACTTGTAAAGAAAAATAAACCATTAAAAATTTAATATTTTAATAAAATATAATATAAAACAGATAATAATTATGTACATAACCTATATTAAAGAGTCATGTTAACAGGCATATGTAAAATAATTATTAATAAACTATATTAATAAAAATTTTACACAACTTCAATAAAAAAAATATAAAAACTGTCAATAATATTAATTATTTTACCATTTTAAACATATCTAAAATAATCCCTAATCCAATAAAAGTTAACATTTCCCTATTTTAGAAAGTATACAAAAATTTGGATAGAGAGACGTAATGCTCTAAGATGTCAACGTGTTTAGAATCTTTAGATTGTTAACAGATAAAACCCAATTATCTTTCTGACAATGAAACCGCGTGGACCCACTTTAATAATGATAAGTGTTAGGGCTCATTTATGATTCTTCTGGCTTTGGTCTCGAAAACCGTACCTTTGGTTTTTTCTAGAATTATTATTTTTCTTTTTCTTTGTACTGCTACTTCTACAGTCAAAATTTTTGAAATTTCCTATCATTCGTTCCTATTGCAATCCCGAAGTGAATTTTGTTACCTCATCATAGTTTAAAAACATTAAACAAAATTTTAAAAAATTACTGGCGTTAACTAATAATAAATTTATTTAAGAATTAAGAGATAGCAAAATTCAAATCACTTATATTTATTGTGAATTATATAAGATTTAAGAACTCTCTTCTTAAAAAAAAAAAAAAAAAAAAAAATTCAGAACTCAAAGATTTGGCCTGTTTAATTCCTGTTTTTTTTTTTTTTTTTTTTTTCAAAACTTTGTTTTTCAGGCATTCTCAAACTTGAAAACCCATTTTCTCAACTCAAATAATTGCATTGTACTGGTGAGAGAAAAAGTCGCTCGTGGATTGGTAGTCTTTTGAGTTCACAACACGTGCATGGGGCCATTGGAGTCTTTTTTTTCTTACAAAAATGCTATTAACTCAGTTTTTTTTTTATTTAAAAATTCCTCAAATGTGTTTTTAATTTATGGCAAAATTTAGATATAAAATTGGTTGTAGTTTAAAATTAAAATTTTACTCAATAAAATAAACAGTACTGTATATTTTGAAGATCTAACCATTTAATTGTATGTTTTTTGCGCTTTTAATACACATGTCAAATTTTGTGTCAATAAGATATTATTAACTATATGATCTATAAATTTATATTTTATGCATAATTTTAAATTACAAAACGCTTAATTTAAACAATTTATTAATAAAATAGTTATTAATTTTTAATTTTTTTAAAATTTTGCAAATATGAAAGATATAAGAATAAAATGTAATCTAACGGTGAATTTGTCAAAATTTACTTTCAATAAAAAAAATTAGTAAAGAATATTATAACTAATTTTGTAACTAAATTTTTTCACTTTAATTTATTCCTAAATCCAAAATATAGATTTTTTTTTGGGAGAAATCTCTTGACTAAAACCTCAGCTAAACACATTTCCACCTTATGGGGTCCATTGTTTTAAGGAAATGAAAACAAAAAACAAGGGGAACTTTCAATGTGATAATTCTAAAATTTACCACTGTGTATCAAAATAAGCGATTGATAGTTAGTTTTATCTCTAAATTTTTTTAAGAGGTTGATTTTTTTTTTTTTTACTTGTACCTGTGATATGTATTATTTTTTATAGAAGACATATTGATCGATGTAACATATATATAAAAACCACGAACTAATATAAATTTATTTTTTTTTTTCTGTTTTTTTTTTGTGATGAATTCAAAAAAGAAAAAAAAAAGTTGTGACCAGCAGGAGAGTACAAGGAATAACTTGGACTCAGTCACTAACACTATTATATTGATTTAAGTCTTTAAGATAAGAAAAGAATCAGCTTTATTTAATAAAAAAAAAAAAAATTGAGAAGAAGAAAAGAATCAACTTTTGCTTCTCATATGCCATGAATATATATATATATTTTTATTGGTACCACTCAAATGCCAAGATTTAAGCTGGAATCCAATGAGATTGCCAGGATTGTCTTTTTACTCTTTTTCTGTATTTTTTTAATGATTGACAGAACTAAACAATTGTCACGATCTTTGTGTTCACACCACTGAATAATGACGAAGAACTTTTTAGGGACCTTGGATATTAAAATCTACACAATTATTAAGGCGATCTTGATCTTGTTCACACCACACATTTTTTTTTTCTTTTTTTTTAAACGAATATTTAACTATAAAAAAAGAACGAGACATGATAAGGATTTTTTTAAATTAGCTTGTGGATAAATTTTTTAAAATTTAATTGTTAAATGAGAATTTTAAAATCAAACAGTTAGATTTATAATTTTATTTTCTTAACATAATAATAAATTTCATTTAAATCGAATATTATTTTCTATTTGATTATTAAATTTATTTTTCACGCATAATTTTAAATTATAAAATTTAAAATTTAAATATTTGATTAATGACATAACTATTAATTTAATAAAAAATATAATAAAAACATATAATTAAATAATTAAATTTTTAAAATTTGTATCTAATAAAATAATAGTATTAAAAAGTTGGAATCATTACTCTCCAAAAATTCCACAATATAATAGCATCCAATAATTATGAGTGTCCAAGCTTGAGAATTTAGCCATCCTCGCGTCAGAGCTAGGAAGGAAGCGGCTGAATTATTTTTTGTGACAAAAAAGTTCGGGGTCCACGATAGTGATATCTGAATTGTCGTATTGTTCTTCTGATTTTTTTATTTTTTTATTTATAGGTTATGGTTCTTCTATATATATATATATATATTAATGAACGGTTCTTCTAATTTTGACCTTGAAAACCAAACCCATTTTTATTTTATTTTATTTTATTAACTTTCTTTCTTTTTGGGTTAGATCAGATGGCGACCACTGTTTTCATTAAAATAAGGATGCGACCACGGTTGACGGGACCAGAAGAAGTGCATGAATAGCTGGAGATGAAAAATATATTTATTTGATCTATAAAATGAAAAATTTTAAGACATGTTTGATAATGTTGTTTGAATAATTATTTTTATTATTTAAACATTATAATATGTATTTTCACAACATTTTTTCACTCACACGTATTTTCATAATATTTAAACAATATTACAAGAAATTTATTACAAACAAGCCCTTATTCTCTTGAGACAATCTTATTATACAAGACTCATTTTTATATTTTGGGGGCATGATCTCTATTCTCTTAGGGCTCTCTAGTCTCCATAACTACACTATATTTGTTTTGATAGGAAATCTTGTGTAAAAATTATTTTTCATTTTTTTTTAGTGTTTAGTAATATTAGAAAAAATGATTCAAAAGAAAACTATTTTTAAAACTATGCTATGACTTATTTTTAGAGATTTTTTTCCACTAAATGTTTTTGGAAAATAACTTTATTTCATAGCACACTAAACAAGAAAAGTTAGAAAATTGTTTTTTAATTCATTTAATGTTGTTACCAAACATAGGAAAATGAATTAGTTTTTATAGAAAATACTTATTGAAAAATGACTCATTTTCTAGAAAATATTATTACCCAAACAAACATAACACAGGTGTTAAAGATAAATTTTCTTAAGAAATTATTATTTGATAAATTTTATTTTTGTCTTTCAATTTTTTTTTTATAAAGTCTTTCAATTATTAATTGTGTAAATTTAGTATTTAAGTATTTCAAATTAAGTCAATTTCATTCCAACCATCACCAATTTCTCAACCTCTTGGACTGAATTTGACATTGACTTTGAATCTGAAAGTTGCAGGATGACATAATTAAAAATTGAGACACCAAATTGAATTTCGCCCTTCAGTGACCAAATTAGTAAATTAACATGAAAAATATAACATTGGCCTAGGGTTGCTTTATAAGCTCAAGAGGCCCAACAAAATTGATCGGCTCGATTAAGATCAAATCATTAAAGTCTTTTTTTTATTTATTTATTATTTTATAAATTATAAGATCCAAAGTCTGTTTCTACTCTCATTAAAAAAAAAAAAAGTTCTATTTCTGCTAACAGGTTTTAAGGCCCAAAACATTTCTGGGCTCCCTCAAATGGAATCTCTATGTGAATTGAGCAATAACAGTGTATTAAAAAAAGGGTTTGGAAATGGCCTTGAACTCAAATTCAATTAGGAGATGTAGGCCTGTATAAATTCTCAAAAGACTAACCCAGACCTAAGAAGAGGTGTCTCTATTAAGATCTCACTAATATTTATTTGTATTCCATCATTAAGACCACTTTTTTTTTTCTTTTCTATTAAAAAAAAAAAAAAACTCAACACTACTTTTATTATGCACCAAATACAACAAATCACCTCAATATATATTTTAAAAAAAAGTTATGAAAATTTTTTTGTACTGGACTTATTGAGTTATTGCTTATTGGAGAGGAGTTGAAAAAAAAAAATTATTGGGGAAGAAATGTCTTAAAGTATCTCTGCACTAAATAATCCTGGAGTTAATGCTTCTCTTCTAGATAAGCTATTTTATTATGTCTAATGCTAATCTCATTCAAGCTAATCATTACTAAGCTTAGGGATTCTTGGAATTTAGCTAATGAGTTTTTTAATTTTTAACCCCGTCCTTCAAAAAAAGAAGGAAAAACCTAAGGCCAAAGAAGGGAAGAATTTCTGCCCATAGAACTTGTCTAAAGTTGTCGTTGAAAGTGAGATTGGGTCATCATCAAATTGGAAGAGTTGAAAGTGAATAAAGTGGATTCTGGTTGGTTTAAAGTGACCAAGTTTTATATTATCAAAAAAGATATTGAGATTAATCTTGCCTATATCAGTACGGAGATTTAAGAGAAAGACAAAACTTAGGTATAATATCTTAGATACTGGTCGTTAAGTTCTCCTCTTAAAATTTTACTATGGTTTTTTTTTTCTTATGAAATGAAAGTGTATTTTTAGTTAAGTAGCCGTATGACTAAATTTTAAGAGAGAAACTTAAGGAACAACACTAAGTATTATACCTAAATTTTGCCAAAGAAAAAAGAGGGAATATATTAAAAGTACAAGAACCTAGCTACCATTCTCGTTCTAACTATAATCAATGATATACATATAATATGCCATTAATGAATCTCGACGACATGTGAGACCAATATAATATTGACGTTCCAATTATAAAAGGAAAGCGTAATTGATGGAATATATTTAATATGTCACTAATTCATGATCATTATGAACGGTCATGAATCCTGACAACCCTATGACTATTACAAATAATGTAATAAAAACATTCTAATTATGGAAGAAAAGCATAACTGATTGTATACATTTAATATGTTATTAATTCATGATTGTTCCGAAGGCGAATGGTTATGAATCTCTACGACGCCAGGATTGTTACCATTAGTATAATAACAACATTCCAATTATGAAATGAGATAATATTTATGAAGACAAAAGTCACTTAGGGTGCCTATATAAAGGTAGTATCATCCCATTTGCAAAGGTGTTAGAAAAATAACATTTACTCTGCATTCATACCCGAGTATCTAAGTTCTAAGAAGTTACACAATTTCTAAGTTTAAAGAGTTTACTGAATTTAAGCATAAAAAACGCTTCTACATTGGTGCCCTCCGATAGACTTTCCAAATCTTCAGTGAGCTACTTGTCCAAACTAGGTTTGGAGAAGTAGTTCACTGAAGATTTTTGCATTAGAACATTTCATTGCGTAACTTATACACTGAATAAGTAAGAGAGAACACTTCATGACTGGAATTTTCCTTCTGTAGTAAGTTGGTTATGTTGTCTTCTTTCAGCAGAAAGTTGGATCCCTACAAAAAGGTCTCTCTTTTAAAATACTTAACCGCTCATTGAACAATACTGTCCTTAGGATTGTTTACAATTGATGCCTCTCAGACATACTATAAATACACCCAATCCAACCACTCTCCCTCAATTTAATTCAATTCAAACACAATCCAAACGAAGTTATTATTGTTATCAACTTATTATTTTAAAATTCAAATCCTTCTAACAATATTCTTGCTGTGTGATAACTAGTTTAACGACAATCACATAACCAACCCTTCAATTACTCATCTGGGACTCATGAAAATATGTAGTAATGAAATTTCCCATTAATATTGTTTTCTCTCGAACTAAGTATTTCCACTTGGGAACACTCAACACTACTTTTGAGTTGCTATTTTGAGAAGGTTGCTTCTGTTATTACATGTCAATTTCCATGGCTCTTTAATCTTCAAGATGCATAATGCATTGCTAAGACACTGGAAGAGGACCAAGCAGTGGATACTCCAACGGAGCTATAGCTTATGCCAAGTGCGTGTGGTATTCTTATTTAACCATGACGAAGAGAGTTTGCGACTACAAATTTTGGGTATAAAGCATTTTCAATATATTATGAGGCTATGAATCATTGCCTTGCAAATCATGTCATTGACAACCTATACTTTGATAAAAGGAATCCACTAGCTATTCAACTTTTCTAACACCAAATTTCCCACTTAAAACCTGTTCAATATAAGGACTTAATATTGGACAATTCAATCACTTCTGGTCTCTTTGATGCTTATCATCGATCGTTGCTTTGATGCACAAAGGATTGAATAATGAATACCACCACCCGTGCAATAAGCCCCACTATTTTCAACTTTTAGTTGCATCACTTTATTCATACAGCACAAAAAGTATTCCCTAATGTCTAATTCGAGAAAGATTATTAATTATTGATAGGTTGATTGGCCTAGTAGTAAGGGCTTGAACCAACATGTCTCGGGGCATTAATTTAAGCTCTCTAGTGACAGTGTATTGCAACTTTTTATACCCTACTTGCAAATTACCCACCTATCTCATCAGCGACTGTGGTGTGAGGTCTTAATCTACTTTATTCATACGGCACAAAAAGTATTCCCTATTGTCTAATTCGAGAAAGATTATTAATTATTGATAGGTTGATTGGCCTAGTAGTAAGGGCTTGGACCAACATGTCTCAGGGCATTAATTTAAGCTCTCCAGTGGCAGTGTATTGCAACTTTTTTATACTCTACTTGTAAATTACTCACCTATCTCATTAGCGACTGTGGTGTGAGGTCTTAATCCAAGAGAGCTTAGGCTTGCCCAGATAGAAAAGCCACGTTAGTGGCTCCCTTCTAAGTCTAGCCATTCTTTTCTTTACCAAAAAAATAAAATAAAAAAAAAATAAAAAAAAAAAAGAAAAGAAAGAAAGAAAGATTATTAATTAGCACATTGATTACTTAAACCGGTTCCTCACACGTGACGGATTGAAGCTAATGCATATATACATGTATGTGAATTTTGCATGCGAGCCCATGAAGTTAATGCAGATATAAATGCAAAAAACAAAAACAAAAAGATTAGAGAATAGGTATGGCAAACCTGAAACCACTACTACACATCTCTTTTCTAAGATAGACAGATAGTACTGTAGTATGTTTATGAATTATGATGGAGGAGGCCCCTCCCAACTTCCGATAGAAAGCTTTAGTCGTGGAATCAATTAATCATTGTCTCATTGTTGGAAAATTTTTGTATGGATCTCAACTCTCAACCCTCAAGCCTCAGAATCAGATCACTATATATAAAAGTAAACTTGGAAAAACTCATATCAGTTGATTGTGAATTGTGACAAGAATCTTGGTGGTGCTTCCTGTTGATGATCATGAGTTGAAAACTCACATTGGTAACCTCCAATGCGGTGGCTCAACATACTTTGATATGGGGGCTAAATAGTGTACGATGCAGTACTTGCAGTACAATAATTTCAATTCCAGTTTGAGAGCATAAACTAAGGGTCTACTCTACCATAATACCTTATACTGAAATTCATATCCAAGAAATTTTGTGCACAATTATTTTTCCTTATCTGTCATCTATTTTGGCTATCACTGTTTTTTTTTTTTTAATAAGTATTTTGGGTATAACTGTTGAATACCCTTTTTGTTTTTTTGAAAGAGAATATATGCCCAAAAGTGGGACACTAGAACAGCACAAATCAAGCCATTTCTGTGAAATTATTAAGCTCTCTCTTGACTTTACACACTTCTTGTGTCATCAATCATCATAATGATTGGCCATACCATTGCTATACATAGTAGCTGAAATTTCAGCTCAACCATCAATAGGTTTCTTTAGATATTTCTCAAAAAAAGAAATGTATTGAGGCCTTGGACCTCGGGTAGTAAAGAAAAGTGGGATGACTCCCCAATTATTTATTATCCACTTTGCTCTTTTATATCTAGTCGTCCTGGTTTGAATTAATTTTTTATTCAAATTTTATTTGCTCATTTGCTGTGAAATTCATAAAAATATTAGTTATAAAAAAATTAAAAACCTATACAAAAATGAATTAATTAAAAAAAAAAAACTTAAAAAAGAAACAAACTTATAATAGAATAATAACAACATGGTTGCTGTGCTTCACGCTGCAGACTAAAATAATGTAAAATGATTTTGTCCTATTGTCAGCAACTGAATAATTTTAGAATAACATAAATAGATGCTTTTCTCAAAGATATGTTTTTCCCCTCCTTCCACGTCATGTAATGAGCAAAGATGATGCTCATTGTATTTAGGTCAACTAAATAGAAACATCTCTCTCTCTCTCTCTCTCTCTCTCTCAATTATTACAAGGGGCATTTAAGCGAGTTAAATAGTATTACATCTGTTGTGATATTATATCTGTGGTTCAAATTTCACATCAAAATTTGTAGTGAGAAGGGATTTGTAGCCTAATTTTCCTTACAAAATAGATTAATCAATATCATTGAATCATAAAGGCTTTGAAAAAACATTTTATTTTAGGTTACAAACCACGATTGTTGCTTTGGTTTGAAGGGACGAAAATGATGTGTTTGTCTTTGGGTTCACAAAAATTTATAATAATCTATTTTTCATGAAGCAAAAGGAAGAATAGTGACACCATTAGCATTAGTTTTTGGTTTTGTTTGGTTTCTTTTCATTTGAGTACTGAAAGTGAAACTCTAAAAGCATTAAACAATCATAAAATCATTTTAAAACCCAGAAATGTAGATGTGAAGTGAGAATGATAAATAAGGCTTAGTAAAATATTATTTTGGTCCCTAAATTTTACTAAAAGTTTGTTTTTATTCCTAAACTTTAAAATTTTTTTTTATTTTTTATTTTATCTCTAAACTTTGTAAAGCGTTTTTTTAATGATTTAAAGACAAAAACATGAATGAAAAAATAATTATTTTTTTCCCAATACTTTAGAGATGAAACAAAAAAAACTTTAAGTAAAGACTAAGGACATAAATAGAATATTTTCAATGGTTTAGGGGCAAAAAGTAAAATTCCTAAAGTTTAGAGATGATGAATAAACTTTTGGTAAAATTTAGGATCCAAAATAGAATTTTACCCATAAGACTTCCTCTTTGCTAATGAGAAATCTGCAACCCCAGACTTGATTAACTTTTTAGTGTATTAATCACCCATAAAATAAAATAAACACAGTTAATTCTCTGTTCCACACATGCTAAATTAACAATAATCTAGATAAGTTCTCGAGGGTAATTCTAAAATTTGGTTAGATAAAATGAGATCTTAATTAAGTATTTCTATTTAACTTGTCATTACTCATTCAAACGAGATTTGATCCTATCTAACATCTTATCCATGTTAAGTTTGGCTGCATAATAATTTCAAACGAGTAGTGCTAGAAATACCATAAATTTTATTACATTGAACTTAGAATTTTTTTTTTTTTTTTTATATAAAATAGAATTTCTACTCTATTATAATCTAAGTATATATGTGTGTGAAGTTTCCTCCTGGAGACTTGAACCCCGACCCTTACCCCTCACACTCCATAAGCACTTATATTTGTAAAATAATCATCGCACCAAGAGTGTGCGGTGGTTACACTGAACTTCCAATTAATGTGTCACTAATCATAAAAAAAATAATTTAATTATTTATTTAAGAGGTGGTTGAAGCCCGCGTGGTTGGAGCCTGCAAGTCAGATTCATTGACACATCACTGTGTAAGATTAACATAGAAAAATTTGTAATAATTTTATCATTTTTCATTTCAAATACTATTCTTCAACTTGAAAGTGACATTGTAAACAGATAGAGCCGAAAAAGGGGTTCATATAGAGCCAGAAGAGAGTTTCAGAATTCAGCTCATGGTCTCATGCACTACACTACGTGTACGTAATTACTTTAGCACACAGTTTTCTGTTTTGTGCCGACCACAAGTTTGCTTCGCTCGGCGAAACTTGACTGTAGGGGATGTTCTGCTACCGGAATTTTGGTAGTGATATCAAAAATAAGAATAAAAAAGGAGATAAAATTTGGATATGCACCCACACAATAAGATGAACCAAATATTAAAATTTAAAAAGGGAAAAGTGACCTGCACAAGCTTCTCGTGATAAAATGTTTAAAAAATTGTGCAACCTCACTCCCAAATTATTGAACCCAATTAGTTCAATTGTCCCTTTTTTTTTTTTATGATTTTTTATCGTTAAACTAAGATATTATTTGAGTTAATTGAAATCTACGTCATGAGTCTATTGTATTTGAATAAAAAATGTGAAGTTCAATCTCACCTAAAAATAATAATTTTAATTGGTATCTTGGTCTGATTAACTATAGTTAAAATTCTCTCACTTTTATATATATATATATATATTATTCAAAGCAGGTGTGCTTTTTTTTTTTTTTAAACCTTTTGGAAAGAACTTTTTTGTTCAAAAGTCAACAAGATTAAATTAATAGATTCAATATAATAATAGAAACTAATTGATCATATCCAAAGTTTTTATTCTAATTTATAAACGCTTATCAAAGATTCCTAAACTTTTTCATTAATTAATTTATTATAAGAAATTCAAAGTGTCCCTTTCATCCAATTCCATACGTTTTGGTTTAGTGTGTCCTAATATTTCATTGACAGAAGAATAAAACGAGATTGATCCGTATTAGCGGAATTTAATGTAATTACCAGACCTCCCCCATATGATCTTAAACTTAAACTAATTTTCTCCATCCAAATCATTCTTGTTTTTTCCTTTTTCTTTTTCTAATGAGAACCGTTCCTAATTTCATATAGACTAACGTGACATCCTTCTTATCTTCATTCTTTACCTTACTTCTATTCCTTAATCGTATCATTTAATTTAAAATCTCATCACTTTAATTTTTTTTTTTTTTTTAATCTCTAAACTTTGTAAAGCATTTTTTTTTAATGATTTAAAGACAAAAACATGAATGAAAAAAGAATTATTTTTTTCCCAGTACTTTAGAGATGGAACAAAAAAAAACTTTAAGTAAAGACTAAGGACATAAATAGAATATTTTCAATGGTTTAGGGGCAAAAAGTAAAATTCCTAAAGTTTAGAGATGACGAACAAACTTTTGGTAAAATTTAGGATCCAAAATAGAATTTTACCCATAAGACTTCCTCTTTGCTAATGAGAAATCTGCAACCCCAGACTTGATTAACTTTTTAGTGTATTAATCACCCATAAAATAAAATAAACACAGTTAATTCTCTGTTCCACACATGCTAAATTAACAATAATCTAGATAAGTTCTCGAGGGTAATTCTAAAATTTGGTTAGATAAAATGAGATCTTAATTAAGTATTTCTATTTAACTTGCCATTACTCATTCAAACGAGATTTGATCCTATCTAACATCTTATCCATGTTAAGTTTGGCCGCATAATAATTTCAAACTAGTAGTGCTAGAAATACTATAAATTTTATTACATTGAACGTATAATTTTTTTTTTTTGGATACAAGATAGAATTTCTACTGTATCCTAATCTAAGTGTATATGTGTGTGAAGTTCCCTCATGGAGACTTAAACCCCGACCCTTACCCCTCGCACTCCATAAGCACTTATACTTGTAAAGTAATCATCGCACCAAGAGTATGCGTGGTTACATTGAACTTACAATTAATGTGTCATTAATCATAAAAAATAATTTAATTATTTATTTAAGAGGTGGTTGAAGCCTGCGTGGTTGAAGCCTGCAAGTCAGATTCATTGACACTTCACTGTGTAAGATTAACATAGAAAAATTTGTAATAATTTTATCATTTTTCATTTCAAATACTATTCTTCAACTTGAAAGTGACATTGTAAACAGATACAGCCGAAAAAGGGGTTCATATAGAGCCAGAAGAGAGTTTCAGAATTCAGCTCATGGTCTCATGCACTACACTCCGTCTACGTAATTACTTTAGCACACAGTTTCTGTTTTGTGCCGACCACAAGTTTGCTTCGCTCGTCGAAACTTGACTGTAGGGGATGTTCGGCTACCGGAATTTTGGTAGTGATATAAAAAATAAGAATAAAAAAGGAGATAAAATTTGGATATGCACCCACACAATAAGATGAACCAAATATTAAAATTTAAAAAGGGAAAAGTGATCTGCACAAGCTTCTCGTGATAAAATATTTAAAAAATTGTGCAACCTCACTCCCAAATTATTGAACCCAATTAGTTCAATTGTCCCTTTTTTTTTGTTTTTATAATTTTTTATCATCAAACTAAGATATTAATTGAGTTAATTGAAATTTACGTCATGAGTCTAAAAATATATATATATATATATATATCAAATTATAATGCATTCATTATGAACATCATCATAGGTTGAAATTCTCTTAAAAAAAATTTGTGTGTATAATGTATCTATATATATAAATATAAAAACTTATATTATATAAGAGTGAGCAGTCTAATGGAGAAGCCTACTTAAAGGTTGTTAAGCACAAGCTTTGATTGCTCTTAAATCTAATAATGTAACCTAATACAAAAAGGAATACAAAGTGGTGTTAAATATCATTTTTGAGTTAAAATCTTAAAAATAAGCTTTTTTTAAGTAAGTAAAATCCTATCAAAAAAAGAAAAAGAAAAAGAAAAAGCTTTTTAAGTAAAATGATAGATGACCTATTTTAGTAAGAAAATTATACTAATAAAGGAAATTAAGTTCATTACCAATGATCACAACAAAATTTTCCCCCCCTAAATTTTGGTTAGTCAACATATTTTTTTGGCTTCCAACAGACTTGCTAATCCTTTAATAAACCCCCAAAAAAAGTCAGCCAAACCAAAAAATTTTGGTCTCTAACAATATTTTGTTTAGCTTAAATTTTATGAATAAGATGATATTATTACCAAAAAATAGTCAATACAGCTCAAAACTCAAAACAAAAAGCAAATCTGCGCCAGGGAAGCAAAACATGAAAAATAGTTTCCACCAACCAAAATCTCTTACTTATCAAGACAAAGGATTGCGAGATTAGAACTTACCCAATCAGCTTCAAAACAAACCCAACCGATTCCTAACGGGGCTAACAGAATTACCAGTTAATTCTCCTAACTCCTTAATTTTTGCCAAGCTTTTCCCAGGAATAAAGTTTACTCGCTCTCCATCTCACCTCATTAGGATTCTTTTTTTCTTCTTCTTTTTTTTTTCTTTTTTCTTTTTTCTTTTTTCACCAACCCTTCCTCTGAGACCACAGAGCCATCATGTCTTAATTGATTTCAAAGCCTCTAGTTATGGTAGATAGTATCAACAATAGCTATCTTGCCAATTCTAGTGGCAAATCCATGTCTCATTCCCAACAGTATTCTACAACCCCATTTGCATAACTGCCTCCCAATTAATCACAGTAAAAATAGATTTTTTTTTTTCTACTGTCCATTTGGTCTCCAACAAACTTGCTAGGCCCTTGATAGCAAAGCTAGTACCATAACTCAACATAGTTGGTGAGTATTGTAACTTTTGCTAAATAATTTCCTCTATCTCTCTCTCAAGCTTGTGTCCAATGCCTTTTTGCGCTAGACACTACACAATTCAAACACATGTTTGCATTGAATCATGTCCAGAGCAAAAAAAACACTAGACACAATCCAACTTGTGCCTTTTTAAATCGTGTCTAGTACAAAAAGGTACCGGACACTAGCCGTATATTTTATTTATTTATTTCAATTTTGTATTTACTCTCAATTTATGTGTAGAAGTATTAATTGTGCATATTTCTTGGTTGTACTGGGGCTTTGTTTGTTTTTTATGCTTTACCAATTTGTTGTTGTATGGGATCTTTTATCAGCATACCACCATTGGGAAAAAAGGGGGAAAAAAAGAAAAAAGAAAGAAAGAATTAAAAAAAAAATAATTTAGAGAGAGTTTTGTTGGAAAGTGTGTATGTATAATTGAATATATATAAAAAAAAAAATTTTAAATTTAACTAGAATTTTATTGAGTTCATAGTGAGTAGCTTGAAACTCTAAATTATTTATTGTAATGTTTTAAAAAATTATGATAGATGATTAAAATAATTATTGAACTTCATTTTAAATTTCTTAAAATTTTTGGTAATAAAATTCTAATTACAGTAGAATTTCAAATTTCTTAAAATTTATTATTATTATTATTAATTATTATTATTATTTTGTTTATGGAAAAATTTCTTGAAGCTTAGGTAATAGATTTTTACCTAAATCATACTATTTTAACAATTAATAAGATAATAAAATTTTAGTTGGACAAGATTTATAGAATTTTACAGAGTTTTTTCCCTAATAAGAATGGATCTCTAGAGTCCAATAAGAGTCGGAGTTGTTTGACACAACCTAACTTGTACGAGTAATAACCTACTACACCAAACTAATTTCATTTCGAGTGTCACTATTAATTGTCTTTTCTGTGAAACTGGAGGGACCTACGAAGGGAAAAGACCAAAGAAAACAATTTCAGTTTCACTTGCCCCTTCTGCAAGTGCCACTTGTTCATATATATAAGACACATGAATCTCTCAACTCTCAACTTTTTCTTCCTATGCTGTTTTTATTTTCTCAGAATCTATGGTTTTTCTCATAATCTTATGTTGTACTCAAGTGGGCCCAACAGGGTTTTAGTGTTTTTTCTTCTTCTTTCTTTTAGCTCTAGCTATAGTTCTAAACTCCTGAAGTCTTGGCCTCCTGCAATTTCTCTCTGTTTCAGAAATTCTTTCACCTGATATGGAAAATGAAGAAGACCATGACCACCTTGCTAAGAAAAATGAACAAAGCGCTTCCTCGACCAGCACGAGTGTTTCTCAACAGGTACTTTACTCTTAGTTTTAACCTCTACTGTTTTGTCTGCCTTTAGCTTCTGCTAAAATTCTTAGCTTTTTTTCACCAAATTGGAAATGGGGTTTTGTTTTTACTCTGAAATATGTGACTTGTGAGAGGTTTTCCTAGAAACCCTCCTTCTCTTTTTGTTGGTCATGAATTATAATTTCCTGTCTCTGTTTCTTACAAATGGGTTTTGTATTTTTTATTTTTTGTCCCTTCTTTTTATTTTTTTTTATTTTTTTTGTATGAGTAGTTTCTACCAATTATCCAGTTGAAAGTAGTTTCACAACATATTAGTGTGTGTGCTCTTTGACTCTTTGAATTTTTAGAGAATCAGATTTCTAAGATTATCTAAGGGAAAAGAAAATTTCTAGTTGTTTCAGATTTTTGTACTTCAACTTGATCAAGTGTTGGATATGTCATATTTAATACATGCATCAGAGGAGTTAGCTTTCTGCACTCCACCTAGAAAAAACACTGATAAAAGTTTATGGTCTTAACTCAGCATTCCACTGACTTGTACAGTTAATCCTTGGTTTTATCTGTGATTGTGACACATTCAGCCAATCCAGAGAGGTACTTAGTAACATTAGTAGAGTCCAAATTAAGGCACAGAATTGCACATTTGCAAGATTACATCATTGGTTTCAACTAAATTCAATTTGAGAAAGCTTTTGTAATTGACTATTTGGGGCCACCTATGCAAACCCTGAATCACTATGTTGCTTACTACAGGGCCATATTTTAAAAGAGAAATTATGTAAATATGTAATCTCATATTTCAAATTACCTCATATTTTACATATTTATGTGGGACAAATTAAATTAACTGATGCTTATTCTCAACGGTCATTTCTAATTTCTCCATGTATGAGAAATTTTATGCTTGTGTGACATTCTTTTATCATATTAGGTTGATGACAAAAGCTGAATGAGTGTTTTTTTTTCTAATGACACATGGCATTTTTTTCTTCTTTTTTGCTGCCTTCATAGGTTGGAGATTCAACTGAAATAATTGAAGAAAGGCCACCTGGTCCACAGCAGAGTCCAAAATCCCATGTTTTTGAAAAACCATCAATAATTATCGAGGATGCCACGGAGGATTATGTGAGAATAAACTTGCCCCAAACACCAAGTCGCACTCCTAAAAGAGTAAATTTTTCCCCATTACCGAGCCCTAGTTTCGGGAAAGTTAATTTGTCTCCTGGTCCCTCGTCTTCGAAAAATAAATTTACAATAAAAAGTCTTCTTCCAAAACTAAGTTTTAAACGTCAAGGTACAACTTCAGACATCGAGAAGGCAGCTATTATAGCACTAGGAGGTTCACCTACAGGGATATGGGAGAAACGTCGGCTTCCAAGGACATTGTCTCTTACAAAGCTATTCACCCTGAAAATGAATGAAGCTTCATCCGGACCTGTAACACCACACGCTCACTCAAATCCAGAGTCTTTGCATGGAGGAAACATGCACAGTCCGTTAAGTTCTGTTGTGAGTATCCACCACTTGTTAGCTTGAGAACTATTACTGTGTGTTAAGTATTTTAAGTGGCCCTGTTGTATTCTGCAATGTTTTTAACATCACAGATGGTGAGCATCAGTGACAGAAAAGCTAATTTCTGTTGAAGTTTTCAATCTATGCATCATGTACATTTTAACTAGATGTGTATGACTCAAATTTATTCTGTAGATGTAAAATTCTAGGTGTTCAGAAAAATATTGCAAAGTCACATTTAATTTAAACTATTTAAATTTTCTGATTTAGGGACATTGATGCAACTTTAATCTTACTGTAAACATGCTTTAAATTTCTGTACTTTGTCAAATTTACTTGATTGTTAACATTTCATGGTATTCCAGGCTGATACTAACTTCTTTGTTACTCAGAAAGCCAATTAATTTTAAGTACTAAAATTTGTGGAGCACATGTATGAGTGGCAGTGCACATAGTATGCAGAGCCATCCCTCACTTCCTCCTTCTTCATCTTCCCTTGAACTATTTGCAAATGTTCTGATTTTAGGACATTCTTGGTTTATGTTATTGTAAACCTGATTAATTTTTCTTTACCTATCACCTCTACTTGCTGAAATTTCATGGTATTTATGGTTGATACCAAATTCTTTGTTATTCAGAAAGCCAAATAACTTCTAATATTTAAATTTGTAAAGCACATGTATGGTTGGTAATGAAGGTAGTGTGTGAAGCCGTTCCCTGACTTTTTGTGTACTATATATTTCACCCCTCAGACCAAAAGAATATTTTCTTCCCACAGAAAAAAAACATAGGAAAGGTGGCTATCACAATTATGATTACGGTGTTTTTGGGTGGAGTCTGAACAGCAGCAAATTCTAGTTGTTCATCAGTCCAATGGTGTGTCACATATTTTTCCAGAGCTTAGCATCTCCATACCTGGAATTTTCTGAATCAGTTTTGGTTCTTTTCATGAATCTTACTCCTACATTTGTGATATAGTTCAGCACTTTATTAAATCTCTCTCTTGATCAGGTGCCTGGGTCAAATAGTCCTCCATCCTGAGTAGCATATGAGCTCATAACACTTTGTCGTCAAAATTTCAATTCTTATTACATTTGTGAAAAGTTTCTTTTCTTATTTTCTTTTAATTAACTAAATAAATATACATCATAATTTGGTATTTCAATATATCCCTTGAATATGTTATCCAGTTCTCTATTTGATTCATGCATAATTCCTCATTATGCAGAAAGGAGGGTTCCGTCAATCTATTCATCGTTCACGCTCAGTCCCTGAACTTAGGAAAGAAGGAAGCCTATCTGTACGTAGTGGCTTTCGTGTAATTTCTACTACTCCACAAAGGGCTGAGGGGACTGTCACGACAACAACAAACACATCCCTGGAAGATGATATTGGTAAATTTCCTCTTTCTCTCTCTTGCTCTGGATAGGAAAAGCATTATAAATTTATTCTCATAATAATTCATGATTGTATGTCCACAAACATTATCAAGCAACAACCCTCCTCCTCTCCCCATCTTCATAGCTATTATATTAAAAATATATTCTTTCAAAATCAATTGGCCTTTGTGGGTTGAATTGGCCATGTCAACTCAGTAGGTTTGTGATTAAGTTTTCTTGGCTCAGTCACCAAGAGCTTCAAATCCCAGAAGTGGAAGCAGAACTTTAGTGCCAATATGATTCACCAAAGGCAGAGTATACGTGTAAAACATGACAAATATCAATTCTTTGCTGCCTCATCTTAGATTCATGGCAGATTGTGATAGAGCTGTCCTGATAAGAACTCTGACTATAAGTATATTTGTAGCCTTAAGGACCTGAAAGATATTTTGTTTATTTATTTTTTTGGTAGGGTATACCCTGTCCATATGACGGGGATAATCCTTATGGAAATCACCCGTAGACCGAGTTAGGATAGTACTAATTGCATGCAGTTTCAGATTTCATTTTTTAGTTTTGACCCTGTTTTGTAATGTGTGATAACCAACCTAGGCCTTATCTTAGTCTTGCGGTTCAGATGGAAATGATGATGATGTTGAAGATATACCTGAAGAAGAAGCTGTTTGTAGAATCTGCCTTGTTGAACTGGGGGAAGGTGCTGACACCCTCAAGATGGAATGTAGCTGCAAAGGTGAACTTGCTTTGGCCCACAAAGAATGCGCAATAAAATGGTTTAGCATTAAAGGTAATAAAATATGCGATGTGTGCAAGCAAGAGGTTCAGAACCTACCTGTCACCCTTCTACGAATTCAAAATGCTCCAGTCCATAACTTGCAAGGAAGTGGTCAGCAACCTGAGGTTGCCAGATATAGGTAAGTAAAAGTTTTCCACTCTACATGGGATAGGGAAAGGATATCCTTGATTTTTCTCCTTTTTAAAAAAAAGAAAAATTTATTTTATATCTATTTCAATATTCCTGTTGCCTATCATTAAACCAAATATAATCCTGATTTTAATTTTACCTTTTCTGTTGCATAGATTAGAAGTCTAAAGACTATAAATTGAAAGCCTTAATTGAAAAATTACTTCTAAAGCCACTTGACCCAAATCAGGTTTAAGTCTAGTTGACTAGTAAACAATTAGACAAGACTTGAAAGTGCATTTTTGGTAGTCATCTGTAACTTGTTGCCAATTTAGTATGTAATCTATGTCTGAACTCTGTTTAATATCATCTTCCAAGATAATATAACTGAAACTAAATGCAAATTTTCGTCAGGATATGGCAGGATGTTCCTGTTCTTGTCATTGTTAGCATGCTTGCTTACTTTTCTTTTCTGGAGCAGCTTCTGGTAAGTTTAGTGACCTTCAAAACTATCTTCCAAGCCTATTAGAGTTCCTAATATTATCATCTGGACAGATTTCAAAAATGGGATCAGGTGCAATTGCCATATCTCTTCCATTTTCCTGCATATTGGGTCTACTAGCATCCATGACAGCCACAACAATGGGTAATGCTGTATTTAGACAATGCCTTGTGTGCTTGGATCCTGTCATCTCAGAGTTATACTAACTCCTCTGAAATTTGTGTGTAGTAAGCAGAAAATATGTCTGGATTTATGCAGCCATTCAATTTGGTCTGGTGGTTCTCTTTGGACACATTTTTTACTCATTGGTAAGAAATTCTTTGATCTCCAACACTATTTCATGGCTCGTTATTTCCTCTCTCTCATACCCAACAATAAGTTGTAGGTTTGAACATTGTGGATCCCATCCTAATATACGCTAAAGGTATGTGATCCTTTTAATATTAAGAGCTTCTTTTATCTGTTTGGGATCTGCAGGTTCGCATCCAGGCTGTTTTATCTGTTCTTATTGCTGCGCTTGCTGGGTTTGGATTTACCATGTGTACACATTCTGCTATTGTTGAGGCCCAGAACTGGAGGCAGAGGCGTCTTTCTCGGTCAAATCAACAACGTGGTTCTCAGGAGGAGACACAGCCAGGCCGATCATCTGAAACTGCACTTCAATTTGAGACAGATCCTCACCACCGTGAAAGTGAAAGGGGAGATAGAGAAGTTATCCATGTCATGACGAGTTATTTTTAGATTAATTAATGCCACAAACAGTGGCATAATAAGGCAGGGTTTTGGCTCTACTAATTGTAAATCTATTACGAATGTTTGGTTCTGTAGTCTGTAGCCCCCTTTTGGGTCCATGCTCCTCCTTAATGTAAGTACACGGGGAGACATCCTCACTATATCTCTGCATTGAAGAAAGGGGGTAGGGGAGGGGTAAGTTATTGTAACATAGTTGTAAATTAATAAAGATGCGTGAGAATTCTACTATACTGGTTCAGAATGCAGGTTTTTCTTCAGGACAAGTAGGATTTTTGTTGTATTGCATATTCAGGACCTGCGTATACAATAGAACAAGTTGGTCAATCTCAGGCAATCAAGCACACACAAGAAAGGAGAATAAGCAGATGTATAAACTAGCTTTGATTTTGCGTTGTTCGATACATGTACCTAAAACTGCCAATATTTTCCCCCTCCTTTAAGACAGTTTGGAGGGCTGTTGTATTTCTCCACCTTGGTGTTTTTGTTTTTTGAAATAAACCTTTACTAGTCGTAAGTTGGGAGTTTCAATTCTCTATTAAGGATTACCAGCAAACACACGACCAATATTACTTGCTCCCACATTAGAATGCCTTCGTCAATGTCAAATTTTGTTAAGTTCTGAACATTGTAGTATGTAAATTGCAGTAAAATAATAGTAATTGAATTTTTCATTTTTTGAAGCTTAAGAATAGTAAGTTGGTCATATCATTTGATTTAGATCAATACTAGTTCCTAAACAATCTCACTGAGACGGAATAAGAAAATTCATATTTGCAGAAGAAAAAAAAAATGAAGTCCAGTTAAATGTGGATCAGTTACATGCATTCTCCTATTCCATATATTTCTTAACAACCAAAATTTTACGCCAAGGATTAAATGACAATTTTAAGGCTGGTAAAAACAAAAGGCAATTGCAGGATTTAGCAGTAATGTATATAAATATTAAGAAACAACATAAGGCCAGCAACGCCATAGATATGAAAGACAAATGATAAGTGAGGGTTGTCTTTTGTGCTTCTGAGTTCCACCCATAGCAGCTGCCAAAACAAACGAACTGAATCTGGGATAACCCAGATTCCTGATGTCTATCCAATCTATAGAACTTAAAAATCAAGGCCTACAGATATATTTATGGCTTTCTGCATGTTACAATTTACATCTCTGCATAAGTTCATCCTCCCCCTCGAGAGTATTTTGTTTCAAAACCCAAGAGTGAGAGTCAACTCAAAATTTTTATTCCAAGCGAAGTCCAAAATGAATGCCTCTGAAGGATTTTACCACTTCAATCATAGGGTAATCCAACAAAGTTTTGACGTAATTGTTGACAATGAACTACCAACAGAATAAATCTTGAAAGCACTGCTGAGAAGAACATATCTCAAAGGGGCAACTTCATGTTATTCCTGTCAATCATTATACTAACAGCCGTTTGTACTTACATGGGAGGTTGTCTCCCTCCCGACCTCTTGAGTGCCGTCACCGGCATTTTTATACGTTGAATATACAATAGATCCAGTTGGTTATTCTCACTCCAATCAAGTTTCGTATACATAACACGAAACCAACCAGATGAAAAGACAATGGCATATGAAAAATAGCTTGGTTTTTCCTCATGATGGTTTGGCCATAGGCTCATAGCTTGTAACTGGAACTGCCAACCTTGCTTGAGAATAAAGGTTTCTCCTTAAAGCTGGTACTGGACAAAGTTTCAGAGTTGTTTGACTGGCTTTCTACTACCCCAGGTCTCATCCAGATCTTTATGTGCCCCTCCCGGCACACGGTAAGAACAGATTCCAGGGTAAATATCAAGCCAGAGAGGGGTTCAGTGTGAACACGATGAGCAACAACCGGGGAGATCTTTGGGACATCCCGTGTGCTTGGAGCAGGTTGCAGGTTACCAACTGGGCAAGCACTATCCCAGTGAGCTGACTGGCTTCCAGTACTGTATGTGGGGGACCCACCAGGAGGGCGCCGCAAGGGCACTACAATCTCATCCATTTCTAGATCCCACAGAAGCAATTGTGTGTCCTGCCCACAAAATATCAAGCGGTGAAATATGAAAACTATAAAGTATGCAAGTGATGCAAAGAATCAGTGAGTGACAAAAAAGCATAAGAGCATCTAAATGAAACAAATAAAATATTAAACAGATCAAAGGCTATCACATCAATTCTTACAGTGTTACTTCCAACTCAAACCATATTCTCTCCCTACGAGGCTGCAACTGCAGCAATTGGTTTAATTAGCATGACAATATTAGCCAACTATTTATTTTCTTTTATTGCCTTATCTCACCTAAAGAAATTCTTTTAGAATAATCTGAACAAGCCGGCCATAACTTGTCTAAAATACAAACATTTCAAAATTCTGTTCTCTCCTGTAGCCAATTATTAATCTTAACCCCCTGCTTGTAGTATCATTAGTTTCAATATATTTTGTTGCTTGAACACAACATGTTGCATCATAAGATATGGCAATTCACATAATTTAACATTCATTTTGACAATTTCATCATATTAACATAACAAAGAGCACGGTTCCACTTTATTTATCTAAAAACTTTACTCCTCCCTCCTGCACCCTTCCCCCCACCCCCCACAAAAAAGAAAAAGAAAAAAAAGAAAAAAAAAAGAGCATTGTCAGGTAAGTAAACCCAATTTTGACTCCTATTAAAGTTGTCCTAAAGCCCTATTGATTCCAAAGCTTCCTCCAAAGTGCTGACAGAGTTTACCTTCACCGAAATCTCTGCATGGCCCAAATTTCAGAAACCATATCACAGCTCTGACTTGGTGTGCCTGCCTTAGTCCAGGACTCTAGTGGGACTCAAACTAGTTTCTAATTGTTCCAAAATAGTTCCCAACTCTCCAAGATGGCAAGACCTCACAGAAGTGAGAGCCTTTTGCTCTAGGCAAGACCTTTATAATGTGAAAGTATTATATATCCAAGAAAAAGGCAGGTTTTCAGTAGTTAAAAAATAGAAGTTACATTAAAACAATCAACAAACAGTCAACACTTGTAAGAGGGAAATCATCATTTGCAATGAGACCAGCCATATTTCTCAATACCTGACCAACAGAACCAAACCGATACATGACAGTTTCCCCTGTGCCTTCTGAATTTGGTGATGACCAATATGAATCAAAACACACTCCACTGACCTGCCAGCATGATTCAAAAAACACCGAGCAAGGTGGCAATCATTATATGAGAATTATATGTAGCCCAACATTATTTTAATTAACTTACCCATGAATTATGCCCCTCACCCCATGCTACAACCTTCCGATCTTCCATGCTCCAAACTTGTACTAAATCATCTTCACCTCCCGTCAGAATGTATTTTCCATCCATGCTGTTTGAGTGGCATTTTGTTGTCAATGATACTATCTATTTTCTCAAAGAGAACAATAAAATTTAAACCAGAAAGAACTACATAATGTACCAATTTAGATAAAGAAGGAAAAGTCAAGGACAATAAAAGAAACATTTAAACTAACAACAATAGGTGATGACTGGGAAACCAGTAAAGTTACCGACCTCCAAGCACAACATAATAGAGCCCCATAATAACTTTTGCCACCACATACAAGTTGCTCCTTATAGTAGTCAAAAACTCGTAGATAACCTACATTCAGCATTTAAATAAAGCTCGTTTATGTCACTGCTAGTACAAAATAAACAAACTGAACCACAATACAGTGCAGTTGGGATGGGAACAAATTATACCATCTCTTCCCACAGTTGCAAGGTAGGCCCCGTCAGTTGAGAAAGCAATGCTATTAATTGAACCTTGGCATATATGCCATCTGGCAAGTGGGTTACTCTGCATAAATATTGAAAGAGGTCAACAAAGAAATGTTAAGTGAAGAAAGAAGAAAAATGATTCAACACATCAGATGTATCCCTTATACATGTCAAGTAATATTCAGCCTAGTGACCAGTAAAAAGTGAAGTGAGTACTCAGCTAAGTCACTTACAGGATGTTACCAATATACCTGCACAAAAACCTTCACAAAACTGACCTTGCTCAACTAACACTATAACAACTTAAGAAAGACTCAAACCTTGGAAGTATGTTCAAGAACCAGGCATATTTCAACATGCATGATGTAATATTAAGCACTTTGGCATTTCCTGGTTATTGAGCAATAATACTGTGGTCTAGGTTGAACCTAGTACCTACTGCTGCCCACCTAAAACATGAATGCAAAGGCACCAACACAAAATACAGAAAATATCTCAAGCAAATAATATTATTCTCATAACATTCAATGGAAGGTAGACACACAAACACACCACTCATTTAAATGTGTTTTAGTCATACAATGTTGTTATTCTTATGATACTGACCATAAACAATCACCTATTGCAAAGTCAAACACTACCAAGATATAAGCTTTTACAATCTAGACAGAATTAGGAGGAGGTGACAGGCTCCCACTCCTTGTGCTAATTTTGGAACAAATGCAACTTCACAGATCCTAATCAAGAGCAATTAAATCACCAATTTTGTGCCCAAAGTACAAGTACCAGAGGGAACTTATATCATAGTAAACGGGTACATGCATGGGCCAATTATACCAATTAGACAACGGGGAATATTACATTGAATGGAAACCATTTGTCAAGGCACAAAATGGTGTCCTATGATGAAACATTAGTTGAAGCTATCAACTTAAATATCAATATACAGATGGAAAATTTGAATAAACAAAAGACATGACTAAAACAGCCTGAGAGAGTGAAGATCGAATTAACATGTGAAGTCCCCCAATCAATGCCAGTGTGAGACTAGGAGTCTACCATTGTAAATGATCCAAGCACAATGTCTTTGACGTATTGAAATCTGAATGATGGAACTAAAGTAACATCAGGACTCCTACAACTATTCAATTATAATGCAGGTGTCTGTCCACTATTAGCAAATTGAAATCTAATAACCAGGGCAAGAAAAATGTTGCGTTGTCATGCCTTATTCAAAATTTAACACAAATTTGCAAAGCTAAATTCTAAAAAGAAAAAAACTACATGCCACATATTGCCTAACAATTAATTAGTTATGGAATCTCACAATTCAGCTTTACAAACACCATTTTTTTTTATTGGTAAATTACACATGCATCATATGCATCTGGTGGAATAGTACACCCTACTATTACAAGGGGAGGAGGTGTTATTTGAGCTAGAGCTCATTGTCTAAAAAAAAAAACAAATTTAAACAAAGAAACAAATAATAGAAAGGAAAGATCCATATATGAGGAACAACCAAAACAACTTGATAACAAAATAGCAATCTTCCAGCACCTTACTGTAACGTGCATGCGCAATAGAAAACTGCATTGGATCTTTGACAAAAGGGAATGAAGAATCATTTGCGCCATCTTTGCCCTAGGAAAAAAGAAAATAGAAAAAAAAGGGTAAAAACATGCTCAAATCAAAACATACAACATGGAGAAATATAAGAGTTCAAGGCTTGCCTTTTCATACACATACAAGTTCCCATCGGCATGAGCAACAACAAAACTACCATCACCTCCAGGCACCCATGCAATACTAGTACAACGACTGTTGGAAAAAGGTTAATCAAACTAGTCATGTACTTTTTTTTATATCAGTAAAATTTTTTGATAATTCAATTGTAAAGTTAGTCATGTACTTCAAGTACATATCTGAAAATTTTCATACAGAATAAATATAAACAATAACTATGAAGTGCGTGTGATCGGTTATTAATTTCATTTTATATTTTCAAACCCTCGAATTAAGAGCTGAGACAGTAGTATGCGTATGTTGCAAGATATCAAAAATATGCTTTGCCTATTATATATTGCGTACAATATGCATTGGGTGAGAGTTGTCCCAGATTTTGTGTTTTTTTCACAAAAATAAATTTTGCAGAAAACAAAGGCTATTCCTCCAACCCATGCAAAATTGAGTAGTTCAATATATTTCTAGTAAGAATAGTGTTTCTGTAAGTATAACATCTGTATGTTGAAGTGTATCCTTAGGAGAATACCAAAGTAGGGTGAAAATTTACAACTACCAACTTTGTCAACCAGACCAGGAAATAGTGCATATACAGAGACAAGAAAAACGTTTAATCAAGAACTAGACCACTACTGCCTCTGGAAGTATACCATCATTATGTTGGGATCAATGATGATGAAGAAGAAGAAGAAACTAGGGCAAATTCCACAGTCCAGTAAGAACTACCTACTATAACAACCCAAATAGATTTTTTTTATTCATAAGTTTACATGTATCGCACCCATTGGGCCTTTGAACCCACAACCTCAACCGCCACCTTGCTCTTTCAAGGAGAGGAGGTGTCATTTGAACTAGAACTCAACCCCAACCAGAATAGAAATCAGTGTATAAAATAAAATCCACTGATATAGATGGTGCAGCTTTTTATTTATTTTTGAATGATGCAGACAATGTTTTTGCCAAGAGACAGAAAACATATCCATAACAAATACACTTCCTTCAAAACTTCCAACTTGAAACTTGATGCAGATGACTTGTCTATTGAGAAACGCACTACCATCAAAGACACATTCCTTCTCTATGTCCAGTAAGAAACATGATGAAAGGATGTATTATTTGTCCTTGCATGCATGCATGTGTACAAGAAGCAAACCACAAAGCACAGGTTAACCAGCAAAAGAAATTTTATGAAGAATATATCAATTAGTTTTCCCCAGGTATCATACTGTCCACAGAGGAATGAAAAAGTAGAGATATTAAGAATCAACTTTTATAAAAGTCACCAAATGGCCCAAATTACAGGGACTTAGTTATGCTGTTCAATGTGCTTGTGCGTTCGGAATTTAATCTCCAACCATATAACACAGGGAGACAGTAGCAGTGTCATTTTTATTTATTTATTATTATTATTATTTTAAAATCCAACATAAAGTGGAGTGTCTATGCAAGTATCTCCAACAGTCCCAACATGGGATGTGAATTCATCATATAAAATGAACAAAGAATAAATGCCAACTATCATCACAAATTCAAAAGAACAAACAATGTGCTCCCTTCCTTAGCCTGACACACTTGTTTGTAAGAAGTCACATATTATATTATTATTTTTGATTGGTAAGTCACACATAGTATATTAGACATGTCCCACATCCATTAATCATATTATTTCCAAAGAACTACTCCCACCATTAGGTGCAACAGAAAATAGCAATTCCAACTGATAATCTTTTATGGAAAATCAATTGATGGTGGCAAAAGGGCCTTCAAAGCCATGTAGAAGGAAATAATTCTAAGATCTTCCAAACAACATTGAGCATTTGAAATTGGGCACAAGCGGGGGGGATACTAGCAATTGCAAGTGATGAACCCTAACACTTCCTTCAAAACTTCCAACTTGAAACTTGATGCAGATGACTTGTCTATTGAGAAACGCACTACCATCAAAGACACATTCCTTCTCTATGTCCAGTAAGAAACATGATGAAAGGATGTATTATTTGTCCTTGCATGCATGCATGTGTACAAGAAGCAAACCACAAAGCACAGGTTAACCAGCAAAAGAAATTTTATGAAGAATATATCAATTAGTTTTCCCCAGGTATCATACTGTCCACAGAGGAATGAAAAAGTAGAGATATTAAGAATCAACTTTTATAAAAGTCACCAAATGGCCCAAATTACAGGGACTTAGTTATGCTGTTCAATGTGCTTGTGCGTTCGGAATTTAATCTCCAACCATATAACACAGGGAGACAGTAGCAGTGTCATTTTTATTTATTTATTATTATTATTTTTTTAAATCCAACGTAAAGTGGAGTGTCTATGCAAGTATCTCCAACAGTCCCAACATGGGATGTGAATTCATCATATAAAATGAACAAATAATAAATGCCAACTATCATCACAAATTCAAAAGAACAAACAATGTGCTCCCTTCCTTTGCCTGACACACTTGTTTGTAAGAAGTCACATATTATATTATTATTTTTGATTGGTAAGTCACACATAGTATATTAGACATGTCCCACATCCATTAATCATATTATTTCCAAAGAACTACTCCCACCATTAGGTGCAACAGAAAATAGCAATTCCAACTGATAATCTTTTATGGAAAATCAATTGATGGTGGCAAAAGGGCCTTCAAAGCCATGTAGAAGGAAATAATTCTAAGATCTTCCAAACAACATTGAGCATTTGAAATTGGGCACAAGCGGGGGGGATACTAGCAATTGCAAGTGATGAACCCTAACTAGCTAGAAAGAAGGTGTTGATCCAAGCAACCCAAACATGTTAGGAAAACTTTAAAAACTCTTATTAGATATGGTTGCTAAAAACTATTGCATTTAATGGTCTCCCAATAATTGTCTGTTATACAATATAGTCTAGGTGTTATTTGTCAATAAATAAGTAAAGTCAAGGTATTAATAACTATCAACTTGGAAACTCCAATAAAGCCAATCGCTTAAAAACTATCAAATCAAAGCACAACTTGGTGGTTAAAGTTAGAGCATCAAGGGTACTCTTTTTCTTTTCTTTTCTTTTTATCCTCATATAGTCATATTGGCAAGGTCAAAAACCTTTTAGAATAAGCCTAGTAGTTCATGAGAACATATAAGCCATTGGATAATAAAGGCACTGCTTGTTTCCCATTGATTTTTTTTTTAAAATTTTTATCTCTACACTGTAATAAAATAATGATATTAAATGTACAAAATTACTTATTTTTTATAAGTAATAAAATGTACAAAATTACTTATAGAAAAAGACCTATTCCAATGCTTATTGGGCAAGAAAGAATAGTTATCTTAGACTCTACAAGCCCTTGGCATTTTATCCATATTCCATGGCTTGACTAAATACACACAGAAAATGAACTTCAAAACATCTACTCAAACAGGATGCCAGGTGTAATATCTGATGGACCTGATGATATAAAAGCAGAAAGAAAGAATTAACATCACATATATTAGAAGGGTACTAAAACAGAGTTAATCCTTGCCTGTTATTAACAGAACCATCTTTGTTATAATGTTGAGCCCCAACAACCTTCTTTCCTACATCCTGTAATTGCTGTCTCAGTGACACAGAGTACACTACAATAATGCACACAGGAACAATAAATTTATAACTTTCAAAACAAACTTACAATTCAAATTTGAGTTAACAATTTTATTTTACCATCCCCAGAAATCAACCCGATAATCAAATCGTGCCCATCCTTAGCATCCTGATCAAATGCGTGGCACACAGGGTTCGAATTACTGAAATGGATAGACTTTATCGGATCCTACATTTGATGATTTAATTTTCATAAGAGAACCCAAATTTTCCAAAACTTTTAAAAGTCAAATAACAAAATACCAAACTACCTTGTCTTGAGAATTCAAATCGCTTATAAAGATAGCATCTCCAACATTGAAGACCAAATAAGAACCTTTACCATCGAAGTTTGAATTACCCATTGAATTACTAGAACTCGAAGACCCCAATGACCCAATCCTACTATTCCCACCATTAATCTTACTCCCACCATTCCCTCCAACAAAGCTAAGAGCCCGACTTCCATTACTTCCACCCAATAACCTCGCTGCAGCTGATCGGACCCCACTGCTAGTGCTGAAGCTTGAAGATGAGGCTGTCGGGGTTGATGGGGCTGGCTTGTCTTTTAGATGTGCTAGGGTTACCTGATCATTAAAAATTCAACCAAAAATGCTTTCAAAAGTTCAATTCTGACAAAAATAAAGCTAACTAAATGAACTAATACGAGTGACCATCAATGGATTCTAAAACATGGACTTTTTAGAAAATCCCAAAACGTGAGAATCAACCAAACACCTTCCAGAAATACACGTTAATAAATTTGAAACAGAATAGTCCTACAAAACCTTAATTTTGAAAATTGGGTATCAAATTATATCCAAATATATCAACATTAACCAAAGATTGTCATGGAAAACTATTAATCAAAATAAATCAAAACCCATATTCAAACAGTAATTCTAACAAACAGGTATTGATCATTAATTAGAACCCTAGAAATCATTATCAACAAGAAAGAAAAAAAAAAACCTTAAACTCGCAGAACATCCATTTTCACGAAATGGGTATTCAAGAAAACTCCCAAAAATGAAAAATTGGTTCAAAAAAAGTAAGAAATAGAAATTTCAGAAATGTTTGGAAGAACGAACCTGAGTGACGGTTTTGCCATGAGCGTAATGAAGGAGACCCGAAGGGTGAGTCTTCTCGTAGTGTAGCTTATAACGTCCTTCTGGGGTTTTGAAATAGGTCTTGAGCCCCGGTGACTGAACCGCCGTGTTGGCCGATGAAGCCGCCGCCGTTGATAGCATGCCGTTTGTGTTGCTGTTGATCATCGTCTACCATGTGATCATATAACACACAATACTACTAGTAGTTTTAGTACACAACCTCTTTTTTCTTTTTTTTCAATTTAATTTTCAAAAAAGAAGAGCTCGTGCTGTGCTCTGCTTTTGGTTTTGGTTTTTCTTTTCTGGGTTTTGGGTTTTTTTTTTCAATGGCTTACAGGATCAGAGGGTTGGGATCCTGTGGTTTGGTTAATAGAATGGTACTTTGGGTACGATAATTAGTTTAGTTCATGTAATGGGTTGGGATTTGACTTCTTTTTGGGGGGTTTTGGGTCAATGGAATGGACGGTGGTGATGACGAGGATGTTAGTTACTGTCTTTGTCTGTCTGTCAGTGGACTTTGATAGAGAGTGAGTTAAAGCATGATTCATTCATATGAAACAGCCAATGACAATTGGCTTATTGGCTCCGTTGAGAAGTTGAGGTTTGTGTTTGTTACATATTAATGTTTTTGCTTTCCGGGACTTATCTAGTTTGAGATAATTATGCTCTAAACATAGGTTAATCCAGGAGGGTATATTCTGTTCTGTGTTGGGCCTACAGGCCCACTTGTTTGGGCCCATATTGGAGAAGTAGATATAGAAGAAATTTTGGTTTGTATAACAGGCTCTGAGTCTCTGACCCAAAAAAAAAAAGGAAAAATGGTTTGTTTGATGGGTTTAGTGTGGATAAACTTTGGAGAAAAAAAATGAGTCTTTGCTGTTCTTTTCATTGTTTTTGGATTGCCATAGAACCTGCTGAAGCTCCCCAGTGGCTTGTATCTATCCATACGGCTTAAAATGCTGAAGCCCATTGGTGTTTAGATGCCTGGTTGGCGTGATTGTGGTTTAGGTTAAGCCTCTCACAAAGTATTACAGATTGGCACAAGAAAACTTCGTTAAGAAGGAAAAAGTACATAGTTTTTCTGAGAGAGTAATACTTAGTATCTGGACTCCAAAGAGTAATACAATAATTTTCACAATTCGCCCAGCCCTGAATTTTCACTAAAGCTGAGTTCTTATATTATGGCTGCTGATTGTTAACAACAAGCAACTATAATTTCGATTAGAAATTTACTCACTAGTACCCTAAACATTACTGAGGCCATATGAGCCTATAAAGTTTGTATTATTATTTAGATAGGGGCCGCGCGAACGCAGGCCCCCACTACCACAAATTATGACGTAGGCTCTGCCACTTGGGCAGACCTTAGGCGAGCACCCCTCCTAAGTGCAATGGAGGTCACTAGCCTAGGCCATGGGCCTTTTTGATCACCCATTGACCCCGTCCAGGTAAGTATGTTGCTCGTACCCATGAGTCCTCTTTTTATAGTACCTCCTCTCCCCTTTTCTTCTTACGCATTTCCGATGTGGGATTACCGCTTTACGAGTACAAAACCCACACGCTTTGTCTCACAGCTTAACAAGACCACACGACACTCACGCACTCACTCACTCACTTTACTTCCACTCCAATTAACACTGTTAACATCGTGCTGTGCCACTAGGAAGAATGATAATATTCATTGAAAAAGCAAAAGCGTAATTGATAGCCTTGTCATGGAGCAAATCATGAATACCTATGCACCCACCAAATGAATTTACTGTGTTTTTAACTTTTTTCCCTTGCAACCATTGCAGAAGCCATGGACATAAGATGGGGCTGAAATATTCAGTATGAAGAAATTAAATTGAGGGTGTGATGCAGCTCTTTTGAGTTTTCAATCCATTTCCAAATTACAAGTCTTCTGGTTGGGAGGTAATTTCAGGAGTACCAAATAATTTTCCCTTGAGCAATGGGTTAAGAAACCAAACTTTGTTCTTTATATTCTAGGCTATTTAAGGCTAGCTTGGTAAGAATTTGATTTCCCTCCTGGTTTTGGAGAGTGGATCCTCATCAACCTCCAGTCATAAACCTCAGAAATAATTCTTTTAGATTGTAAGGTATGAACTCTTAATCACAGTTTACAATTTTTTTAGCAATTACTGTCCTTTTTACCTACTAACATAAGACGTCATCTTTGTTAAAATACTACGATTTTTTTTTTGGTTCATAAAATCTATCAAAACTTAGTTAAATTATTTATTAGAATAATCATTTAGCGAAATTTTATATATGATAGATTAAATAAAGTAAAAAAGAAAAAAGAAAAATAGAAATTGAGGTCTATTACAACAGTAAAATGTCATTGTTCAAAATAAATCATCTATTACGTCAACTCTACTTTAAGATAACCTAATAATCACTTGCTGTGGCTAAGATTATAAACATTTTCAACAAACAATTGATTCCAACAATTCATATCGAATAACTAGAAAGAAATAGAAAATGTGAAAAAGAAAATAGAGAAAGTGATAGCATGGTTGGTTTTTTAGAGTTGGGCTTCCATATGATCATTTAGCCTCCAAAGTCCAAATAAGAAGTCATGAATATTATTAAACAAAAATAACACCAAGAAATTAAATAAGGGACAAAGTTTAGCTACAAAATTGATTGTAGTTTTAGGCTACAAACTCACTTAATATCTTTTTATTGGAGGTGAATTTTGACAAATCCACCATTGGATCGCATCTTCTTCTTATATACTCCATGTTTGCAAAATTTTAAGAAAATTAAAGATCAATAGCTATGTCATCAATAAATTTTTGTAATTTAAAATTATGCATAAAATATAAGATTATAGATTATATAGTAAATGATATCCGATTGACACAAAAATTGACATGTGCATTAAGAGCGTAAAGAACATGTAATTCAACGGTTAGATTTTCAAAATATGCAGTAATATTTATTTTATTAAGTAAGTTTGTAGCCTAAGGCTACAATCGATTTTGTAGCTAAACTTTGTCCTTAAATAAAATAATGGTGATAAATTGATCATAATTATGGAATCTTATCATTCCACCCCCTAAAAAGCTAACCTTATCCTTAATCACATATGAATTCTGCTAGATCCCCTATGTCCTTAATCATTTTGGAAAGACCTTCTTAAACTATTTTGTCAATCGAAAGATGCAAAATAACAATCTATTAATTCTTGGAGAAATTACACTTTACCACTCTAAACTATGCACCAGATTACATTTTGCACCATAAACTATTTGAACCAAGCTAAGGGAGTCAATCTTGTACTGAAAGCTGTACCGGTTTGACCAGTAGAACGATATATTTCGGAACCGATCAATACCGGTATACTGTTTTGGATTTACCATTATTTTTTTATATTTATAAATATGTGTGTGTGTGTGTGTGTGTGTGTGTGTGTGTGTATTAATAAATATATAAGTTTACATAAAATATTACCTCAATTCAGAACAAATTATTAATAGTTTTAGACTTTAGCATCAATTAAAAGGAAAAAAAAAAACACAATATAAAAAATAGAAAGTTTAATTGTTCATTGCATGCTAAGAAAACAAATAATACTAACTAGTCGCTAACTCGTGCGATGCACGGAAAAACTATTGGATATGAGTTTTTAAAAACTTTTCATTAAACTTCCCACCACAAAGATATAAATTTACCAGAACACAAACTTTTAGTATGAAAACAAAGATAATGATATCTAATGGATAGGGTAATAACTCGGGCTTTTAGAAGAAAACAATTTGATTTCAAAAGTCAGAAATTTTAGCACAAGCAAGAGCAACTACAATTGTTAAGGAAGGATTAAAAGTCCTATAAGAAATATTTTTTTCAATATTTAGGCCCAATGGTAGAGTTCAAAGAAGGCGACCTGTTACACAAAATTCTTCTCATTATAATCAACATCTAAAGTGAATAGAGAAATGATATATCTACAACATTTTTACAACAAATCCTAAATGGCAAGTTGTTACTGGTTGTTATTATTGAGGCAAAAAAGTAATCTTAGTGTTAATTTCAAATTTGAACCAATAACAACTAACCACCTGTGATTTGTTGTAAAATTGTTGTAAACGTAGCATCTCTCAAAGTGAATATTCAATCCAAAAATGTGTAACCAATGCTATATATTGAAGTGTTGTACAGGGCAAAGAATAGAACAAACATATTCTTATGACCATGCCCATATAGCTTCTAAGTTCTAACTATTATGCTAAGGAACCAAACAATATTAGTAATAAAAAAAGTATCATAATCCAGCATACTAATTTAAAAGTTACAATTTCAAACACAACCTCACTATGAAAATTCCACCAACATTCAAATATCACTTAATTTAAGTAAAACTGTAAAAGTAATAAAACTAACATTTGGAATAGAGGGTTAAGCGTATCTTTTGAATCTAGAACACTTTAAAACAATAATAGCAAATTTCAAAACCAAATATAAATATATTAACATATAATACTAAACACTATTATAGATTTTATATTATACAAGGTTTTTCTCTGCTAATTCCAATTGAATTAGATTTCTATTCTATGTGGTAACTTCTGTCTCTACTAATTTTAATTGAATTTAGGTTTTTATTTTAGTTGAATTAGGTTTCTATTCTATGCGGTAACTTATGTCTCCTAATTCTAATTGAATTAGGTTTCCATTTGACCTGTAGCTTCTTCTCCTAATTCTAATTAAACTTCTCTCCTAATTGAATTAGGTTTCCATGTAATTAGCATGCTTATAAAATAGTTTTGCATTTTTTTAATCTTATCCTTTCTACTTAAGAATAAATAAAATGACTTTATGAAATAAAGTCACCAGCTTTTTAATTCATCAATAGAAAATTTTTTGAAAGGTTTGGATTGAAAGTTGCTTCTATAATTTTGATCAATCTAAACCCTTGAATAAAAAAACTGGAAAAAAAAAGAAAAAAAAAAAGAAAAAAAAAAAAAAGAAGTAAAAATGTCAAAATTGTTGTGAGAGAAATAATTTTGATCAATCTAAACCCTTGAATAAAAAAACTGGAAAAAAAAAGAAAAAAAAAAAGAAAAAAAAAAAAAAGAAGTAAAAATGTCAAAATTGTTGTGAGAGAATTTCACTCTACAATAACCTAGTGGTATATTGCACGGGATCTCCATGCATGAACGGGTGATGTTTAAGGATGTAAAAACCAATTAACTAAATTGTTTGATGAATATATATATATATAGGGGTGTTCACCAAACCGCACAAACCGTTCAAACCGCAAAAACCACACCAAAACTACCCGTATAATGACATAACTGCACCGCACCGCAAGTAACAGTACACCACACCGCACCGCATGATGCAGTGCGGTTTGCGGTTTTATAATATGAAAACCGCACAAACCGCACCGCACTGCACCCTCTATATATATATATATATTAATTTATTTATTTACTTTATATTATATATATTATAAGGACAAAATATCAATACATTAATAATTTAATACCCTAGCCGTATCTCACTATTCTGTTAGTAGGAAAAAAAATCTTATCCCTCTCTTAGCCCTCAGAAGTCAGACCCTAGCCGCTACACTTCCACTTGAATTGCCACTAGACTACTCACCTGCACTAGTTGCTTCTACTATTGTGGTATTTATCTCTCTTTATGTGTTTAATTCAAGTTTTTCTTTGTTGAAGTTAATCTATTGGTAGCTTGTATATGACAAACTTGTTAATTATACTATTTTTTTATTGATTGTTGTCTTTGGTATATTGGCACTTGGAAGTGATGGGTTTGGACTCAATACTCAATAGCTATGTTAGATATTTAAGTTTAATTTTTGTGGGTTTTCTTTGTTTTTGTTTGGTACTAAATTTGCGTTTAGATATTTACTATGTGTTATTGGGATTTTAGAGTTAATTTATGTTACCTATAGTGCCTTATGGATACTTTGAACTGCTTTCATTCACTTTTGAGAGTTTTATAATGTCTTCTTGTTGTTTGATCACTTAGAATTCCATGGATAATAGCAGCACCACACATGTGACCGCAAAAATGAGACGCAGTGCGGTTATGGTTTTGGCTAAACTATACACTACGCCGCACTGCACCGCACTGCACATGTGACCGCAAAAATGAGGTATGGAGCAGTTATGGTTTTGGCTAAACCGCATCGCAAAGTGCGGTGCTAAAAATGGCCCAAAACCGCACCACACCACACCGCAAACACCTCTAAATATATACATTACAATCTATAATATAAGCCAAGAAATAGCAAACGAAAAGAAAACATAGAAAATGAAGGCATCTTTAAATATTTTGCATAAGTACCAAGAAATATATTCACACGGACTATTAAAGGAAAAACAAACACAAAAACAGACCATTAAAGGAAAAACAAACACAAACTACTATTAAAGAAAGAATTACACAAACACAGACCATTAAAGGAAAAACATACACAAACTACTATTAAAGAAAGAATACAAAAACTAAAGAGAGAAAGCTATGAAGAGAAATTTTCGTACCTTGAAGTTGAGAAAGAAGTATTTGTAACAAAAGAATAGTTTGCGGCAACATACATAGGTTTATACATATATAGGAGAGTAAGTCGGCACCTCCTTCACTTTGAAGGAGTTTGCATTGCATACAAACATGATTTGGAGACTTCCATGCCACTCCAATAAAATTCAATTCCTAATGAGACTCTTAATACATGGCAACCGGCTAACTGGCATTAATCTTACTATACGTATCTATATATGATCTTCTAATATCTATCATATAAAATCATAATTTTTGTTTTTTTTTTTTTTTAAATAATGCTGACGTGGAAAAAGAATCTAAAATAAAAAGAAAAAGAAAATAGTGATGACGTGGAAAATTGTGAGAGTTTCAGAGGCTTCGGTTATATATATATACTAGTCGCTAACCCGTGCAATGCACGGGAACAACTACAGGATGATTTTAGGGAAAAAAAAAGTCATAACCTTTCATATTAGATATACCGAAATGTGTCTATTGGAAAGTCATAACTCTTTATATTGGATATATATTAAAGGTGGCTATTGAACGAAAATGTGCCTATTGAACAAAAATGTGCATATCGAATGAAAATGTGCCTATTGAATAAAAATGTGTCTATTGACTGAAAATATGCATACTGAATGAAAATGTGCATATTGAAGAGTCATAAACATTTCGGTATGAATAGTAGTTCATATTCATTTGGTAATTTTTTCTCAACTTCTTCTTTTTCATCTTTCTTAGAAACAGAAGAAACTTGTGGATTTTCTTCAAAATTGCTATTTGTAGAACTCAATAAACTTGGTTGTGTCATGAGGAGAATTTTGTGCCCATACACTATTGCACATAAAAAGCCAAAAAATATAAATGGACTAAGAACCAGTTATATATAAACTATAAATTTATATGGTGCGAAAATCTAATTCAAACTCAAAATAAATTTCAACTAAAACATAAAAATATTTTTATTACAGTAGTCAACGATGAAACAATAAGAAGAATATATTGTGAAGTGCAAATATGCCAAACACACATTAAATGCCACATGTTTGATTTTAACTACCGTTATACTTTGATTTTACCACCAAAGTCTGGCCATTCCAAGCATGGTAATACAATCTTATACAAATTAGAACACAAGTAATAAAACTGCCAACAACACAGAATAGTTAATAGGGTATATATTAATATTGAAGACAACGTTTCAACCAATAACAATACACAATACCATTCTTAGAGGAAAATATTAACATAAAGCAAATGTGCAGGATTCAATTTTTTACAATGGCCAACAATTAAAGTACCAGTATAAAGAGGTATCTACTTCTTGATTATAGTGTCGAAGTCATGGCCATTTCATAAGAAAACATTGGGGGGTCTGACAATCGCGATGATGGTGGGTGAGTTCTCCGTTCAGTTGTTCTTGTGTCAGGTTATTACGGGCAGACAAAATAGTATGTGACCCATTGTTGCTCATTGAAATTGAAGAAATGCGTGCTATAATTAAACAAAGTGCTCCCACTTCAGAGATTGAAGATTGTACTGCGCTTGATGAAGAAGAGGTCTGCATACTGAAAAAGTAAAACCAAATTTCTTCACTTTTTTTTTTTTTTTTTTAAGTGAAAAGTAAAACTAACCTAATTTCAAAGAGCCCCAACCCGTGCTACATGCCTACATGATACATATGCACAATTCTACATAAACCCCAACTTGTTCAAAATAACTGGATTATTCAGTATAGAAAAAGAGATCAAAACTCAATCATGGCAGAAACAACAAAAATATGATGCAAAAAAAAAAAAAAAAAAATGAAGATTTAGGGTTTGAACTATTCTAACCATGGTTGCGAGAGAGGTTTGAGGCGTAATCACCGACTTCAGTTAGGTTTGGGCCGTGGAGAGAGAGCGGCTAAGGGTAGCAACTAATGCGTCAGTATATTGTAGAATGAAACGGTGAAGTTAGTGTCTGAAAAGGAGAGAGGGAAAGAGAGAAGCGTATAGGAAAAAGAGATAGGAAAGAAGTATTTTTTTTTTCTGCGGGAAGGAATCTAAAAGGTGTAAAATTTTTAACTACCCAGGGCCAAAAGGAGTGTTTGTTTGAAAAGTGAAGATTTTACCCAACATTTCTCTTGTTCGGCCAAACGAAAAGATACAGTGTTCTGTGTTTTAAAGGAAAACGTGGCATTAATTTACGTAACCACGTGGCGCAATGAGGAGTGGTCAACAAAAAGTCAACGCTTCGGCTATTAGTTATTATATAGATATATATATATTGATAAGTTAATGCAAAAAAGTTACCATTTTGCCCTTACAAAAATTCAAAAATTACAAAACTTAAAAAAAAAAAAAAAAAAAAGCTTTTATCTGTACCAGTTGGTAATGCCCAAAATTGGCTAGTATGGTTGGTATAAAACGTTGGCATTTTGATACCAGTGTACGTACCGGTATGGTACATATCGGCTAATATCGGTACAAGATCGACCACCTTGATTTGAACGCACATTTTGCACCCCAACAGTGGCGGCTCCAGAAATTTTTCTCAGGATGTTTCTTAAAGAGTATAAATTACACAACCCATTGTGCATTATCCACTGCTCAACCTACTGCCTAACATAATTTAATTTGTTTTTCTTTTATAAAGTATTGGTTAATTAAATTATTAATTATTATTGTTTAGTTGCTTCATTATTTTTCTTTACTAATTACTAGTAGTCTAGCACACACCCCATGTGCATTATCCACAGCTTAACTCACTACCTAGTGCCTAACATAATTTAATTATTTGTCTTTTATACTGTCTCTACATGCCTTCAACCTTTGCTGCCTCTACCTGTCCACTTCCCCAATTCAAATATCCCACCCCACGGCCCTATAGCCCCCATCCACTACCCACTCAACAGACAAGAGTCACAAGAGCCAATTAACATTCCACAAAATATTAAACATATAAAACATTCACAACACACAAAATTCACAGTACACAAAACGACAAACTCACAAACTAAAAAAGTCAAAATGTCAAATAAAGTTATAAAGTAAAGGCAATTAGACATTTAGACATAGAGAAACAGAGAGATAAAAAGAATCTCATTTCAGTTCAAAGAGAAAGAAAGAGAGAGCTTTGCTCTCACTCAGTCACTCTTAGATCAGAGCACAACAATTAGCAAAGCCAAAGATGTAAGATTTAGATGAGATTGACTGGTAGAGAAAAAGAGAGAGAAGTAAAGAACTAAAATACCTTGAGGCCTGAAGGGCGAAGCCGCAGCGTCGCGTGGAGGCAAGGAATCGAGGGACAAGGGTCAAGGCAACGAGGCAAACCAAGCAATCTCTGATCCAATCTCCGATCTTGCCATCATTGTTGCTTGAGTTTGCGGCCCAATGTGCTCTGTTACTCGAGTTTGAGGCGGTCCAGGCAGAGAGCACACACGATGCTCTCTTGATGGAACAGAAACTAAACTGTTAGTTCCTGGGTAGTAAACCTCGAGTCCACGAGGGGTTCCTTGAATCCACAAGGTGATAGGTCTGGAATCCACCAGAGAATACAAAAGACACACGTCTAAATTTTTATTGATAATAAANATTATGATACAATCTCACTTGTGCTATATTGGCCATAAAGAAAAAAAAAAAAAAAAAAAAAAAAGCTTTTATCTGTACCAGTTGGTAATGCCCAAAATTGGCTAGTATGGTTGGTATAAAACGTTGGCATTTTGATACCAGTGTACGTACCGGTATGGTACATATCGGCTAATATCGGTACAAGATCGACCACCTTGATTTGAACGCACATTTTGCACCCCAACAGTGGCGGCTCCAGAAATTTTTCTCAGGATGTTTCTTAAAGAGTATAAATTACACAACCCATTGTGCATTATCCACTGCTCAACCTACTGCCTAACATAATTTAATTTGTTTTTCTTTTATAAAGTATTGGTTAATTAAATTATTAATTATTATTGTTTAGTTGCTTCATTATTTTTCTTTACTAATTACTAGTAGTCTAGCACACACCCCATGTGCATTATCCACAGCTTAACTCACTACCTAGTGCCTAACATAATTTAATTATTTGTCTTTTATACTGTCTCTACATGCCTTCAACCTTTGCTGCCTCTACCTGTCCACTTCCCCAATTCAAATATCCCACCCCACGGCCCTATAGCCCCCATCCACTACCCACTCAACAGACAAGAGTCACAAGAGCCAATTAACATTCCACAAAATATTAAACATATAAAACATTCACAACACACAAAATTCACAGTACACAAAACGACAAACTCACAAACTAAAAAAGTCAAAATGTCAAATAAAGTTATAAAGTAAAGGCAATTAGACATTTAGACATAGAGAAACAGAGAGATAAAAAGAATCTCATTTCAGTTCAAAGAGAAAGAAAGAGAGAGCTTTGCTCTCACTCAGTCACTCTTAGATCAGAGCACAACAATTAGCAAAGCCAAAGATGTAAGATTTAGATGAGATTGACTGGTAGAGAAAAAGAGAGAGAAGTAAAGAACTAAAATACCTTGAGGCCTGAAGGGCGAAGCCGCAGCGTCGCGTGGAGGCAAGGAATCGAGGGACAAGGGTCAAGGCAACGAGGCAAACCAAGCAATCTCTGATCCAATCTCCGATCTTGCCATCATTGTTGCTTGAGTTTGCGGCCCAATGTGCTCTGTTACTCGAGTTTGAGGCGGTCCAGGCAGAGAGCACACACGATGCTCTCTTGATGGAACAGAAACTAAACTGTTAGTTCCTGGGTAGTAAACCTCGAGTCCACGAGGGGTTCCTTGAATCCACAAGGTGATAGGTCTGGAATCCACCAGAGAATACAAAAGACACACGTCTAAATTTTTATTGATAATAAACTATGAAAAACGTTTACATACTTAGGGGCCTATTTAAGGGCTCCTTAAAACTTGACAGACAAGAAAATATAATCTAAAATAACTCCTAATTGATACCTAACCATAACAGAAACCAAATTTGACCTAAAAAGTATTAAATGCACCTAAAAACAAGGAAATAAATCACCTAAACCTAAAATAACATTTTTTTACATAAAAATACCAAAAATAATAATTTACAATAATTAAATAGTAAATTGTGTCCTACATCAAATTTTTTTTTTTTTTTTTTTTATAGATTTTAGTTAAAATTTTGTTTTTGGGCCTTTTTCTTTTTGCTTGAAAGTAGAACAAATATTGAAGTAAAATTTAATTTTATTGGCATAAAAAAATTGAGGGTGTTCCCAAATTTTTTTAAGGGTATTCAAATAATAAAAAAAAAATTTATATATAAATTTTTTTTTTCAGGCCAGGACCACCCTACCCTTAACGTGGCACCGCCGCCGCACACTAGTGTTATTTTTGTTGTTATATTTAACGGAATCCTACTGCACGTGACAAGCACATGCATCTTACTTAGGTGAAACAAACTTAAAAGACCAAAACACCCTTTTTCAAAATCAATTAAAACAAAACCCAATTTTTCCACATCTCTCTCATGTGAGTGCCTCTCCCAAATTCAGATTCTTGTAAACCCTAAAGACACATGACCATGTCTTTGCTTCTAGACCCCAAACTGCTGCTAATAAATATAGCATTTATAACTATCTCAATATTACATGGGCACTTTATGGACCTTATTGGCGTCAAAAGAGCATAAGATTTACCTCTCTGAGCTATTTAGCTCAAAACGACTCGAAACCTATCAGTATATTCACGTTGAAGAAATGTGAGCCTTTATGTCACGCCTTTGCACCTTGTCAAGGAAGCCAATTAGGCTCAAAGACCATCTCTGCCTTTACACCTTGTCAGGGAAGCCGGTTATGCTTAAAGATCATCTCTCCCGTCTTACTCTAAGCATTATAAGCGAAATTGTATTGGTTCCATAAAAAATAAAAAATAAAAGCTAAATTGTATTGCCCAAGAAGTATTTTAATGAAAATTTGATTATGACGCTTGAAGAATTTTAAGAAATGTTAGACAAGTTGTTCTTGTTAAATGGGGCGTTGAACATAGGGGTTGGAGTAGTGGTGGAGCAGAAGCAATTTTCAAATTGGGGATTTAGGGTTTACAAGAATTTGAATTTGGGAGAGGCACGTGTAAAACAAAATTGGGTTTTGTTTTAATTGATTTTGAAGAAGGGTGTTTCGGTCTTTTAAGTTTGTTCCACTAAGCAAGAATCATGTGCTTGTCGTGTGCATGTCATTGCAGTAGGATTCTGTCAAACATAATAGTAAAACTAACACCGGGGCACAAAGTGCGATAATTGTGATAGTTTAGGGTGCAATGTGTGTGTTCGAATAGTTTTGAGTGCAAAGTATAATCTGGTGCATAGTTTAGGGTAGTAAAATATAATTTCTCCTTAATTCTTCAATCAAGTTTTCCAATACAAGTACCCCGCAACTTTGAATAGTTTGAAATTAAAATTTTCAACTCTATTAGAGTCGATATATGAAATACATTAGTATTTGCTAGAAAGTCAAAAAAAAAATCTTATTAGTTACGAGAGATGGGCTCACAAGATTTGATTTCCATTAAGACCTTTAATTACTTTCTTAGCAGTTTGGACCTCTTAAGTTGACATCTTTCATCTTTGTAATCAATTTCCATTAATTCAAGAGATTAAATTGGGTCAGGAGCTAGCGTAAAAGGTGTGTTTTACGCCAGCTAATCCTAACCCACCACGTCAGTAAAATAATTTAAATTCAATACACTCACTATACAAAACTATAACCCAGTTAAAACACCACACCCTTTCAAACACAACATGTTTAGACACACCCACACCCACACCCACCTCCACTACCTCACCGCCCACCTCACCCAACCCTTCACTCCCACCCACCTCCTCCACTTCCTCAAATCCAAACTCCACCACCGCCTTTCCTTCACTCACTTCGACTTTCACATCTTCAACTAGGCCTCCACCATCAACTCTTTTCGCCATGATCACTCCATTTACGAATGGATGGCTTGCACTCTCGCCTTCTCTCACCGCTTCGCCCACCTTTCCTCCCTCCTCCAATTCTTTGCCTCCAATCTTTGCCCTTACTCTAACAGTATTTTCTCTTGCCCACAAACCGAACCCATATTCAAATTTTCAATCAATGCTTGTAGAGTTAGGAAATTGGATGATGCTGTTGTTGCTTTTGAATCTATGAAAAATTGATTGATGGGAGGCCTAGTGTTGTGCTTTATAATGTGAAAAAAACATGGTTTATAGTAACATTTTAGACTGTAAACATAGGTTACAATGGTGATAGGTTTTATTAGAATGACTTGTTTTGACATGAATGAGATAAATTCGTACCGAAATCAATCGACCCATTCCGATGTATTTGCTAGTCCAAGCCAAGGTAGAGTTCCCCAGCTTTGTGGACAAAGCTGCTGTCCTTCTGGTCCTAAAGTAACAAATAATAATAATTTTTTTTTTAAAAAGTAAAGTAAAACGGCAAACATAGGAATAGTAAAAATAGTTGAGAGTTGAAAATAAAACGCAAATCAGAGTGGTGAGTAAGTTTGAACGTGTTGTGTTTGAAAGGGTTTGTGCAGTGTGTATTGAATTTAAATTATTTAGCCGATGTGACGGGTTAGGAGTGGCTGGCGTAAAACACACATTTTATGCCAGCTCCTAACTTTATGCCAACTTTTACGTCAGCTCTTGACCCAATTTAATCTCTTAATTCAAACATCATCTTCTTATAAACACTTTGTTATAACCTATAAAAAAAATTCACACATTATCTTCTACTCAAATGATTTTGTAATCTCTTCTTGAAAACAGCAATTTACATGTGTACCATGGGCCCAAATTATATTTTTGCTTTAATAAAATCAAGAGAGATCTTTATAGGAAACAAGCTGCCAAAACAGCAACACAAAGTACAGCAAGCAGAGAAAAGCAACACAGAATACAAGCTGATATGACAGCAAACACAAAAAAAATCACGTTCTCATTAGTCTAAACAGAGGACCTAAAATACCTGAGAAAGGCAATAGATAGTCCCCATTTACAGCAAACTTCTTTGTTCTCATCAACACAATGGAAGGACCCTCTGAACTCAAGTCTCATTTTCTCGTATTTCTTAATGTTAGTAATAATCTGCTCTTCAAAACTAGGAAAACCTTGATGCAACACAGCATTCCTGCATTTCCAGAATTGATAAACAGTGGCCCCCAAGCCAAGTTAACAAATTACAGCCTTCAATTTCTGCCCTGTCCAATTGTTTACAGCCTAATTAACTATCTTCTCCCAACCAATCTCAGGATTACATTGTAGGCTGAATTCCATACATAAATCATTTTCCTCCCAACCAATCTCAGGATTACATTGTAGGCTGAATTCTATACATAAATCATTTTCCAGACTCTTCTTGCAACGTGGCATTCAAAGAATAAATGTCTCAGCTCTCTGAATTTGCCCTCAAGAATAGGCACAATACATCGCTTTGTACTCCCCATTTCACCAATCAATCTCTTGTAAGCAACCTGTGTTTCATCACTAACCAACATATAAAGGCATACCTAGGGATCATTTGTGGAAACCAAATCAGCTTCCACCAAATTACCACAGCAGCCTTATATCTGACTTCTTACCAGGCTGAAGCACAAGAGTAACAGCCATTCTTTGTATGCACCCAAACCAATGGTTATTAACGAAAGAGGATAGCTTAAAATGATCATGGATATAATACACATACAGGACAAATTATTTTTTACAAACCATTATGTACTCAAATATGCCAAAACAAAAGAAGATATAATCTGCAAAATGTTACAAGTGAGGGGAAAAAAAACAAAACCCTTCAACTAGGTTACAAAATCAATGCAATCTCGTCAATTCTTCAACTCTCTTGCAAAGCTCTTCAACTGTAACATTCATTGCTTTTGAAACCTCGTCCATCTTCCTACGGTTGAGATCAAGGAATGACTCGATGAGATCTCCATCCAAGAAATTTCTGGCATCAACTACTTTCTTCTCATTGTTAAATGACCTCCACTGCTCATGGCTCAACCCTCCAACACCCTTTATCACCTTCCTCAGGTTCGACTGAAGCTTCTCTAAAAAGAGATACTGCTCATGAGGAAGTGAAGCAATGACTCCAATTACACCATTAACAGTACCAAAAATGACAGTTGGCATCTGGCCCACATCAGAATCTGGCAAGCGCATAACAAGGGAACCATGTCGGAATCGATTGGCAAATTCTCCAAGGTGATACTCGCCAGCTACCTCAAGACAGCCCCGCTCCTCATCAGTGGCACCTTCACTGTTCTTCCGAACAGTTAAAAGACTGAAGTTATTTTCAGCACCAAGGTAAATGTCATCATCAAGAATCTCAACAACTGACATCCAATTTGCATTATAGTCACGGGCTCGCTCCTCAATTGCACCTTCTTCATGCTGGAAACAACGAGCAGTTGTGTATTAATCAGCAAGAGAACAGGCTAGCTATTAGAATCATAGTAAAATCTAATCCGCTGTCCAAGAAGACATGAAAACATTTATGTTTGAAGACCCAATAGGGGAGTATTTTGTTGTTCAGCGGAAAGCAAGAAAACAAACAGGAAAACAGGAAGAAAACAGGCTAGCTATAAGAATCATGGTAAAACCTAAACCACTGGCCAAGAAGGCTTTAAAAATTTATGTTTGAAGACCCAAATAGGGGAGTCTTTTGTTGTTGAGTGGAAAGCAAACAGGACATGTATAATGTTGGACTTGTATATTATTTTCGATTGGTAACTTTTTTGAACCCACAACCCCCTTCTCTCCCTGTAACTGTAAGTACAGGAAGAGGAGGTGCAACTTAGCTAGAGCTCACTGGCTATTGGAGTAGTAGACATTAGACAATAAGCATTACTTTAAGGCTGTGTTTGTTTCGTGTAAAATATTTTTCGGAAAATACATATTTTCTGGAAATGCTATTTTCCGGAAAAGGAAAATATTTTTAAGTGTTTGGTTGTATTATGAAAATTGGGGTGGAAAATATTTTTATGTGTTTGGTTCAATTAGGAAAATGCTATTTTCCTACAACAAATTCCGGCAGTAAAATTCCGGCCACAATAACAACAACAACAAATTCCGGCAAACGCAACAACAACAACAACAACAATAACAACAACAATAATCGGTTCTAAAAAAAAAAAAAAAAACAACAACAGCAATCAAACTTAAAAAAAAAAAAAAAAAAAAAAAAAAAAAAAAAAAAGAGCTGAGAGATCGAGGAAGAGGAAGAGGCGCGGCGACGACGATCGACGATCGACGATCGACGGTGAGGCGCACGCTGGGTTCTTCGGGATCGAGATCGAGATCGAGATCGAGATCGGGATCGAGATCGAGATCGAGATCGAGATCGAGCGCTGGGTTCACGGCGAGGTGCGGTGCGAGGCGCGCGTGCGAGGAGCGGTTCTTGCGGTGCGAGGAGCGGTTCTTCGGCGAGGCGCGGTGCGAAGGCGGCGCGGTGCGAGGCGCGGTTCTTCGGCGAGGCCCGGTTCTTCGGCGACGGCGGTGCTCTCTTTCTCTCTTTCCCTCTCTCTGTCTTCATGCTCTCTCTTTCTCTCCATTTTCTTCTCTCTGTCTTCGCGCTCTCTTTCTCTCCATTTTCCGGAACTCATTTGAAGTGAAAATGAGTCCGGAAATCATTTTCAGCCTTGACCGTGAGTCAACTGAAAATGATTTCCGGAAAATGCAATTTTCCAGCGCAACCAAACACAAGGAAAATTCGAAAACCATTTCCGGAAATGGTTTTCACCCAAAACAAACGCAGCCTAAATGTCTTGCAGTAATTGATGGGTAATGAAATATTGACGGCTTATCACTTACCTTGTAGATTACAAGGAGATTGATCATCAGGACACCAACAACAATGAAATCTCCACGAGTTTTCACATAGAGGGCAAGTATGTGTCCGTGATGTCCACATTCAGATTGTAACTCACGAGCACCATCTTCCGGAGCATCCACTTGTACAATTGGATTTTTGATTGATACCAGCCGCAGCTTGCCGTTGAAAGCATTCAGAGAGTAAACAGATCCTTTGGTTTCCTTCTCAGCAATAAGCCGTAGCTTTCCCGTCTTCAACAATGAAAACTACATTCGGCCCTAAAAATTGTTCATGACGGAAAAACAAATGTTGGAATGACAGCATCATATCTAATTTCAGGTTTTGGGAAATTAAAAATTAAATAAGAAAAAGGGATCAGTAGTGTCACAATTACCTTGGTTGGCTCATTCTCTTCTGGCAATACATGTGCAGTGCCAGCACCGTAGTACACATTACTATCATCAGAGAAAGAACAACTAAGGACGGAGCAAGCGTATTCAAAGGTGTCAAGTTGGTAGGTGGATATGAACTCAAAGGTCGGGTCATCCAGCAGACGGATATAGTGCGTTTCAGAATCTTCTATACTGGACTGGTTTGACTTCAGACTGCAAATAGCAAAGGTCCTGGACTGCTCCTGCATCTTTTGAAAAAATTGTGTAGTTAACAAGGATGACAAACCTTACAAAGGGAATATCACTGTTACAAGAAGTAGTCAGCTTTATACTTGCAAACAAAAAAAAAAAACAAAAAAAAAAAAAATTAGCAGCTTTATTGTGGACAGACCGGACAGGTTCATTCAGACTAGCATACTTGATCCATTCAGAAGCAAATTATTGCCTAGAACCCCTAAACTTTGGTACACTATCTGTTTATCTTCCAATATAATTCATATGGTGCAACAATAAATAAAAAAGATGGTCAAACAATTTTGACCTATAAAAACTTGCTTAGGTAGGTATATTTTTGCTGTTAATGCCTATTCCCCCATATTGGCCAAAATAAGAAAACAGAAATCCATCATTGTCCAGAATCCAGATATTACCGCTTTATCACAGCAACTCATTAAGAAGTGCACAGAGTCATGTTCAGGATGAGCAATTATGAAAAATAATTAAAAACAATGAATAAATTATTCCCCAACTATAGGAAAAAAAGTAAACAGATATTTCTCCAGGTAAAGATATAAAATGACATGTAGCACTTAAGATTTTGACAATTAAGTTTACTAATTTGATCCAATGTTCATTTCTTGGTAAGTAACGATATTTCATATTTGCATTAATTTTAAAGTAATTTTACAACAGGTCAGGGAAACAATTTTAAGAACACAAGCTATATCAGCTACTCCTACAAACAAATCACCAGTGCAAAGAATCCAAAAAATCAACAGCACAAGAAGGTCTACTATCATCTACAAAGATTTAGGAAAATAAAGTAATGACAAACCGAGACTTTATTCTCTCAATTGAAAGGTACGATCTCTAAAATTTTCCCTATTCCTTTCC
>NW_027069693.1:0-18432 GCF_002906115.3 Quercus suber | reverse complement strand
TACTTCCAAAACAACGCCTAACATGAAATCATGGCTGAAGTTTCCAATACTGAAACAAGCTAATGAAGACAATATTCTTGCAGTCTTGGCCTTCAACCATTTTATTAACATCTACCACTAACAAACCAATACTCTCAAATCATTCTCAATCCTAACAGATCATGTCGGAGACATCTGCCCATGGTGCACTATGCTCATTTTCAACCCCTGTTCCTGTCCTAAATTCTGGGCATGGCACGCAATTTGAATAAAGACCAGTTCAGTTCTCTATTACAGTTGATATGAATGGGACTGTTGTGTAAGGATGAGCTAGGTTTAATGTGTTTTAGGAGTGCACAAATTGCCTTTACCAAAGAATGTAAACAGCTAGGAAAACACACTTGATATCACAACTGGTTCCTTTTCAGAAGTAATTAACCACCATGAGGAAGGAGAACAACGAGGGATGAGGGCCAAAGGAAATTCCTTATGTCCTAGATTGATATTATGTCCTGGCACAAATGTATCTAGTCCCATAACTAAAATTTTTCCTTTCGAAAGTGAAAAAGGTGAATGCTCAAGCAATAGTGCAACTCATGCCTCTCACTTCAGTAATATAATTCCCCTCCAATACTTTCACCTTCAAATCATCTGAGTTCATGTCTAGGAACCACGACCTGTAGAACAATTTTCCTATTGCAAATTTGGTGTATTGAACACTTGAAGACACAATATAAGTGTTTATCCCAGCTACCATTTCTCTGAAGACTTACAATAAAGGTCCACTTTTATTTATCTAAAATCAGTTCAGACTCATGACAGTTTTATGTAATTTTAGTGTTATGATTTTAAGAATTGTTTTACCGTCCATTGTTTGTGCATTCAAAAAGGCCAAATTCCATACTTCTGTCTGTACACACATGCTAGTGCAACAAACATTCATACAATCTAATCCAATTAAATCCACACAATCTAAGGTATCGCAGTAACCATATTGATAAGCTCACCACAAAGTTGTATTGTGATGTTCCTTCCACAAATTCTATTATTTCACCACAACCAAGAGCCTTAACGAGATAAAGCTGTCATAACTAAGAGAAGCTAATAAGAAAAAAAAAAAAAAAAAAAAAAAAAAAAAAAAAAAAAAAAAAAAAAAAAAAAAAAAAAACAATGATATCCGTTTGCCTCAGTTGATAGTTAGTATTTGATACATTGTAGAACTGCCTGAATTTAGTGTCATTAGCAATTTCACATTCACAGGTACCTACAAAAATCTCCATAGCATAAATATGCCAAAATAGATTTTATCAAACAAAATCAATCATGTACGAATCAATGAAAAATTAAAAGAACCCACTTACAAATTCGCCAAATTTCAAATTCAAAGAACATAATTTTTTTTTATTTTAAAAAAGACAGCTTTCTGATGAAAAAGAAGAACCTTGAGACCAAGCAATTTGATGGGTGTAATCTGGCCTGGAACAATACACTCTGGTCCCGCGGCTTCCACAATAGCTTCCATTGCTAACCCATTTCCTATCGGATTAGAATGCTGCAAATACACCCAGAAACTTAAAAATCAACAAAAACCCATTACAGAACAACACCACCCAAGTAAAAAATATGCACACAAAAAATATAACCTTCATGACAGAGAGAGCATAGTCTGAATGAGGAGTTTGGGGGAGGCGGAGCAGTGGGGAGTGGTGAATTTTGGGGATGGGTTTAACAGAAGGAGAGGCCCTCCATGGGGCATCCTTTTGAAGCGAGGTTGCTCCTCCTTTTTTGGACATATGTACGCTTTAAGGCTTTAGCTGCTAAAAAGCTTGGTGTGGGACTTTTGAGAGGTTTATGTGTTCTTGTGTGAGAGAGAGAGAGATAGAATTAGAGGATATGGAACGGAATGAAGGAGTGGAGTGTAGAGGAGATGAGGAAGGTGACAAGGTTTGGGAGATTAGGATTTTGAAGCAAGCTGGGGTTTTTGTGATTTGTATTTGAGCTATAAAGATTTTAACGAGCAAGATTATGGGAATGTTGTTTTTGTGGACGGAATTGGTATAAAAGGTTTGTTGTGTGAATGGCTAATTAATGAAATGACTTTGACTTGGGCACCAAAGGGATCTTCCCAACTTATATTCTTTTTAGTTTTACCTTCCTTCTGTCCTCTTTTTGGAAAAACATTCAAAAGACAAATTTTTAATTGGTAGGATAAGATTTATGATCTATGATAGATTTTAGGGTAAAAATATACAATAAATTGTTATTAAGAATTGTGCTAATGACAATCAAGTTCAAGACATTTTAAAATTGATAAATTTGATCTCTAAATACAAATAAACGGTTAATAAATTTGTTTGTGTTAGTTGTAATGATTTGACTGACCTTCATATAAGTTAAGCTATAACGTCATTTATTAGTCAAGTAGTCAAAACAAAGAGTTAAAGTGATAAACAGTGTCACATACATAGGAGCCAAATATATCAAATTTAAAATATGTTGGATATGGTTAGCATTATCCCAAATTTTAGGGGTAATTACTATATTTTACCCTAGATTTTAATCTATAACATTAATTTTTGATATAGGGAGAGTTTGAATTAATTGAGAGAGAGAATGGTTTTATCAAATCAAACACCCAAAATTACATAGGATTATTACAATTACTTAGAAAGCAAAAAATCTTGGATAAAACTTTGATGGTATTGCAAAAAGCTCATCATGTTCAGGAGAAGCAGGGGCATGACAAAGGATGATACAAGACTATGGATAAAGGATTTTGCTTTTAACCTTATAATTTCTTGGAGTATCATAAATATAGAAGGGTGGGCTACTTATTTTGAACTTCAACAAAAAATTTTAAGGGAAAAAAAGGGTAGAATAGCTGTATAGGCCTATCAGAGTAACTTCAAGTTCAACTACTATGAAACATTGGATACAAAATAATAGTATTGGAAATTGACTTGTTAATGGCAACCAGATGGTCAACAAATACACTATGAATAGAATTAAACACTAATAGTGATGCAAAAGGCTCATTGGATTCAGCCAAATATAAGGGACAAATCAAGTCCTTAAGTTGATTTCAGGTCATTAAGGGTAGGTGAAATAAACCTGAAATTGGGTAGGTTAAGTTGAATATGGATGGGTCCTTGGGCAATCCGGGTTTGGCTAATAGAGGGAGGCCTTATACAAGACCATAATGGGGCTTAAATAAAAGGGTTACTCGTTTTATTGGGGTCTCTATCAGCGTTGATCTAGAGTTATGGGCCGTAAGGAAATGGTTAATAATGTGTAGAAATTTGAATCTTGGAGTAGTGGAAATTGAAATAGTTGCTAAAATTGTGTTTGGTTGGATAATTGAGAAGTATAATAGTAGTTTATATCATACTTCTTTAATCTTGGATTGTAGGATCATCATCAGCTAAATTCCTCAAATGAAAATGAGTCACTGTTTCCATAAAGCAAATAAGTGCACTAATCCGCCTGTGAACTTATGTTTGCTTTTGTTTTATGACAATGTGAGTTTGTATTATAAGAGGCATAATCCTCTAAATTCTATTGTCATTAATTCTATTTGTTAATGCTATCTAGATTTACTTTGGACTTTCAACGGCTATGCAACATGGGATACAACACAGTAGTATTGGAGATTGACTCATTATTAGCAACCAGTTGGTTAACAATTATATTTTTGTATTTTCCTCATGATTTAACTAGCTTGATCATTGATTGCAAACACTTATGCCAGACCTTAACAAGTCTCCTGACGCTATAACCATTAAGAAATACTTTGGACGCCTATTAGTTCTTTTTTGTTTTTGGTTTTTATTGTTTTTTTTTTTTTTTAAATTTATTATTAGAGTTTCAACTTTCAACCTAATTCTTTTTTTATTTTTTTTTATAGAGTTTCACCCTAGTTCTTTTTTTGTTTGATTGTATATTTTGGGTTATGCTGGTCAATTCTCTCTCTCTCTCTCTCTGTATATATATATATATATTCTTATTTTTTATGCTTATGAAACTAACCATAAGATAAGACCCATACCAATTTTTGCCAAAAGACATGCCCAAAAAGAAAGGGTTGGAGAGGTTCCCAATTAAAAACTAAACATCCAACTAGAAAAAGCTGTGAATGCCAATTTTAGAATTCATCAACAAAAGACAAGATCACAAGAAGCAGAGAACATGAAAACGGGCATACATGTTCACAGTACCTTTTATTTTTTAGATAAAATGTACCCTTAAATTAAGAAGAAAATTCTCACCTCACATTTCACTTTTTTTTTTTTTTTTTTTATAATAAAAATGTTAAATTACAAGTTAACATTTCTAACTTAGTTAAAAATAAAGTCAATCCTATAACTTATGATTTGTTCATTCAAATCCTAGAACCTCTATTCCTTTCTGTCCACTTTTGTTAGTGAAGTTGCTGTTAAGCATCCCAAAATAGTGTAGTTTTGGTAGTTTTTGAATTTCCAAAACAATATCACTCTTAAGTTAGGAGTCTCGAAATTAGAAAGAGAAACTTTATCAAATAAAAGTGAAAATTATAGGACTGAATTGTGTTTTATGTAAAGTTACAGGATATAATTTGTAAAATTCATAGTAATTATATATATATATATATAGATAAATAAAAAAGGTGGGTTTTGCCAGGTGAAGAGTGAATTCCGTGCTCCCATTGAGTGTCTATACTCAGCCCCGTGCCAGGATTAAAAAAAAAAAAAATTCACGTGCAATTGACCCCGCTGTTTGAGCTTTGCCATACAACCCACCTCAAAAAAAATAAAGGATAGAAATCGATGGATTACAAACTCACCTTGAATTTTTACAAATTTCTCAAAATTATAGCAACACGTGCAAGCTCGACGATCCACAAGATCTAGATAACAATAACTCAAAAAAGGGCGCACAGCACTGAGAAGTGAGGATTGCCAAGTAGTTAGTTCTTCACAGATAAAGTATCGTCTTCATATAATTTATGAATACCAAAAAAATTAAANTTTATCTTTATTGCATTGCCTAAAAATGTTTATCCATGCAATTGTGATTTCAATGCTTAGTTAATTTGGTTAATCACATAATTTTGCATAATTATTAGATTAACCTAAATTAACTAAAGAGTAGCAAGTAATGAGAAACAAATCCAAGAAAAACACTTAATGTGTTTTTGAAGAGGAAACTTAAGTACTCTATGAAAAATCTCTATGCGACTATCGCTGAATGATCAACTAGTATGAATAGTTGTAATACATAGATACAACAAAGATTCTTTAAGCCTAAACTATCCAGAGTTCTTAAGTTCTCCAAGTTTTTGCTCACGACTACGACTTCTTAGAATCATTTTTGTGTATCAGGTGTGATATTTTTTTAATACATGTTGGATTAAATTGGAACAATATTTCTTAAAATTTGTGTTTGTGTTTGTGATTATGATTTATTTGTTGATAAGATCTATTTTGGATGGTTTTGACTTATTAATCAATCGACAATGGGTGAGAAAGCTCTCAACTCATCGAGGTTGGTTTGAGTAACTAATTGACCTTCAACCCAAATTCAACCGACTTGTGGGCACTCCTAGTTAGGAGCTTTCTATGAGGAAGTTGAGAGTCATGGATTTCCATGCTGTTGGTGTTCATCATAACACCTTGAGAGACTTTTCCATTAAAAAACAAACACACCTTAAGAGACTTTACAAATTCTACTGGGTTTGTTGTAAATCCCTACCAACTCGTTTGAGTAAAATTAAATATCCACCAACCAAAGCTCAGGCTCAACATGTGGCAAAAAGGAAAGAACAATGCAAGGAAGACACGTGTCTAGCAATGGGGTAGAAAGAGACATATGAAACACATGCTTATTATGTGGCAGCCAGCCCCATACACTGAATGAGAGAGTATTTATTATTATTTAAAATTTAAAAAGTTCACGGATTTGAGTTTGGTCTAGGGAACAGCTCTTACAATCAAAGAGAGCTAAATAGTATCTTGCAAGTTGCCTGAGATCCCGAAGACACGTGTTAAACAAAAACTAACTATAGCTGCTAGAATACAAGTATAATATATAAATAATGGTTTCATTTGAGAAGAAGGCACATTAGAGCATCGTAGCAGACGTTGCAAAATTTATGTTATTTTACCATACCAAAAGTCTACTTTATTATTTTACCACATCATTTTACAATACTTCATTTATCAGATGTTCTAATTTTTAGCACTTTATTAAAATATTATTTCTTAATTCTTATTTTATTCTTTCTTTATTATTTGTTCAACGGTAACATTTTGTCCACAACCCAAATCTCATTTTCAAATCTCTTCAATTCTAACGGTAACATTTTCATCTTTTTTTTTTTTTTTTGGAAACCGGACTGCCTGGGCTTTAATATATATATATTTTTTTTTAGAAACCGGACTGCCTGGGCTTCAATATTTTTTTTTTAGAAACCGGACTGCCTGGGCTTCAATATACTCAATAGAGTCAGATTTTAAAGTAAATTAAACATACCACTCTTGTGGTATTCCCTTTAAACATGGAACTATCATATGGTTTATTTTATGACACTTCAAAGTTTGGTTTATCCGTTTATAAACCAGTTATCTCTATGATTTAATTATATGAAGCATTTTTGCTAATTTAATTTGATAGCGTAGAAAGTGTCAATATCATATATTGAGAAAAAATTAAAGTAAATGGCCATTCTACACTCACACTTCTGGCTCTCTCTCTCTAACTTTCCTTTTCAACCCTTATTTGGGTTTGTTTATATTTAAAAAGCATAAGTTTGAATGTAGAACAATTTTTTTTTCTTTAATTCTTTTTCAATGGTTGGTATTGGCATTTGTTACATCATCAAATTTTGTTAAAGTTAGTAAAAATGCCTTAAGAAAAGACCCATTAAACAATATATCAAGATGCAACAGAGAAAATTTTCAGGAGAAACAGGAAAAAACCTGTTACCTAAGCTTAATGATGGATAGGTGTACTAGAGTTCAAAGGAGATAGAACTAACCTCCAAACCATGACACTAAGACAGGTGTATTATTAAGGGAAAATTACAAAAAAATTTGAAGTGAAACAGGTTATTGGAAAGATAATTCTCAGTGATGCATTATATAGTGGCATTGAGAGAAACCACACAACAATGTTACGATAGATATTTGCTGCTAAAAGATCAGTTTGCATTGCTCATGAGTCATGACCAATCAATCAAAGGTATCTCCCCACCCCAAGAAGAAAACAAAACTCGATTCAAAACAAGATTTTGTTTATTTGTATTTTAAAATTTGTAAGTAAAGTAATAGACAGTGAGTTCACAAAGGANAAGCTAAGACTCCAATTAGTTTTTGATATAGGTAGGATTTCAACCCTATATATCTTGTTCAACAACAAAAATTTTTACCAGTTGAGCTTGAGAAAATTACCTAATCAACTAGGCAATAGTTTAGACCCCCCAAATTTTAATTGTGGCCAAGTTAATTTAGGTTAATCTAATAATTAATGCAAAATTATGTGATTAACCAAATTAACTAAGCATTGAAATCACAATTGCATGGATAAACATTTTTAGGCAATGCAATAAAGATAAAGAGTAGCAAGTAATGAGAAACAAATCCAAGAAAAACACTTAATGTGTTTTTGAAGAGGAAACTTAAGTACTCTATGAAAAATCTCTATGCGACTATCGCTGAATGATCAACTAGTATGAATAGTTGTAATACATAGATACAACAAAGATTCTTTAAGCCTAAACTATCCAGAGTTCTTAAGTTCTCCAAGTTTTTGCTCACGACTACGACTTCTTAGAATCATTTTTGTGTATCAGGTGTGATATTTTTTTAATACATGTTGGATTAAATTGGAACAATATTTCTTAAAATTTGTGTTTGTGTTTGTGATTATGATTTATTTGTTGATAAGATCTATTTTGGATGGTTTTGACTTATTAATCAATCGACAATGGGTGAGAAAGCTCTCAACTCATCGAGGTTGGTTTGAGTAACTAATTGACCTTCAACCCAAATTCAACCGACTTGTGGGCACTCCTAGTTAGGAGCTTTCTATGAGGAAGTTGAGAGTCATGGATTTCCATGCTGTTGGTGTTCATCATAACACCTTGAGAGACTTTTCCATTAAAAAACAAACACACCTTAAGAGACTTTACAAATTCTACTGGGTTTGTTGTAAATCCCTACCAACTCGTTTGAGTAAAATTAAATATCCACCAACCAAAGCTCAGGCTCAACATGTGGCAAAAAGGAAAGAACAATGCAAGGAAGACACGTGTCTAGCAATGGGGTAGAAAGAGACATATGAAACACATGCTTATTATGTGGCAGCCAGCCCCATACACTGAATGAGAGAGTATTTATTATTATTTAAAATTTAAAAAGTTCACGGATTTGAGTTTGGTCTAGGGAACAGCTCTTACAATCAAAGAGAGCTAAATAGTATCTTGCAAGTTGCCTGAGATCCCGAAGACACGTGTTAAACAAAAACTAACTATAGCTGCTAGAATACAAGTATAATATATAAATAATGGTTTCATTTGAGAAGAAGGCACATTAGAGCATCGTAGCAGACGTTGCAAAATTTATGTTATTTTACCATACCAAAAGTCTACTTTATTATTTTACCACATCATTTTACAATACTTCATTTATCAGATGTTCTAATTTTTAGCACTTTATTAAAATATTATTTCTTAATTCTTATTTTATTCTTTCTTTATTATTTGTTCAACGGTAACATTTTGTCCACAACCCAAATCTCATTTTCAAATCTCTTCAATTCTAACGGTAACATTTTCATCTTTTTTTTTTTTTTTTGGAAACCGGACTGCCTGGGCTTTAATATATATATATTTTTTTTTAGAAACCGGACTGCTGGGCTTCAATATTTTTTTTTTAGAAAACGGACTGCCTGGGCTTCAATATACTCAATAGAGTCAGATTTTAAAGTAAATTAAACATACCACTCTTGTGGTATTCCCTTTAAACATGGAACTATCATATGGTTTATTTTATGACACTTCAAAGTTTGGTTTATCCGTTTATAAACCAGTTATCTCTATGATTTAATTATATGAAGCATTTTTGCTAATTTAATTTGATAGCGTAGAAAGTGTCAATATCATATATTGAGAAAAAATTAAAGTAAATGGCCATTCTACACTTACACTTCTGGCTCTCTCTCTCTAACTTTCCTTTTCAACCCTTATTTGGGTTTGTTTATATTTAAAAAGCATAAGTTTGAATGTAGAACAATTTTTTTTTCTTTAATTCTTTTTCAATGGTTGGTATTAGCATTTGTTACATCATCAAATTTTGTTAAAGTTAGTAAAAATGCCTTAAGAAAAGACCCATTAAACAATATATCAAGATGCAACAGAGAAAATTTTCAGGAGAACAGAGAAAACTACAACCAAACCCACAATCGGAAACCACAACCACAACCTACAACCAAACCCACAATCGAAAATCACAACCACAACCCAGACCCACGCCGAGAGAACAGAGAGGAAAGAGTGAAGAAAAGGGAGAAAAAAAACCAACGAAGGATATAGATCAGTGATGGTAGTCGGTGGTAGCTCATATTCTTGAACGGGAAGAAAATAGAGCAACAGGGAAGAGGGAAGCGGAAAGAGAATGAGAGAGTGGAGATGGAGATGGAGGCGGTGAATGCTGAACACTGAAGGAGACGAAAGAGAAATGAGAGTGAACGAGGATTAAAAAATTAATAAACCAATATACCACATCTTATCGTACAATTGCAAAATTTGTGATTGTACTGTTCAATGTTGCAAAAAATATACCATTTACACCATCTGATAAATGGGGCTAAACACGGTTTGGTGTGGGATATGTGCCAAATATTTAGCATTTGGCACATATCCCACATCTGCTGTGGATGCTATTAGACGCCATCTTTTTTATTTTATTTTATTTTTATCCTTTGTAATATTTTTTAGATAAATTTAGTTTCGGTTAGTAGCAAATTTTTGTTTTGTGAATGCAAGTAAGTTTAATAAGCAATTTAATTTCGTGTTTGATTTACTTTTGTCCCTTGTAGCTTTTTTGAGAAACAGCAAACCAATACACACACACACGGGGGTAAGGGGAATGAACCTTTAATATCACACAACTCAACGTACACAAAAGCCGGTAACTCTTGAGTACGTTGTTCCCTTCAAGAAAATCTCTCAAGCTAGCATCAATAAAAGAACTTATTGACTAGGGAATAGCAAGGAAGGCCATGCTATTATACAGCTAAGGTTGAGAGCCCATATTAGATCAATGTTAATTCTTGTAGCTGTTTGCGTTAAAACCTTTGGCACGGCTTTGCGGGTATTGGGGAGAATCTATTATCAACTATTTAGCGATAGGCCTTCGCAACTAGCGCCAAAGGAACATAAACAGGGAGAGGAGGAAAATAAATAAATAAAAACAAACCCACAGAGGTTGAGCTAAACTTTTTCCTTTAATGACCATTTCGAAATCAAGATCAGACCTGAGAGCTTGAAATGTAGGAGTTCCCAATCGACATTGTATTGGCAATAAAGCATGAGTATTGGCCAAATAATTATTTACCTGAGATAAAAAAAAGTTCTAGTTATAGTCACCATTTGTAGAAAATTTTAGAGAAAATGAGGAATACCAAATTATAATGTGAAATAAAAATATTTTCATCAAATTTTATAAAAGTCTATTTATCTTGCATACAAACTCACCTACAAATTTTAGGAGTTGCATATAACAGCATGGTGTAAAAGAAAGTGAGTTGAACTTCAATAGTTCCACTGAGGGATGGTAAATGGGCGGGTTGGTCATAAATGAGTTGGGTGTGCAATTACCCATATATCCATTTATGACCTGTTTATATTTAAATTAATTACTCATTATCAACCCAACCCATTTAATTAGTAACCCACCCATTTAACCCAATATGATCCACATACCTCTAAAACTACTTGAATATCCTCTTGACCTCCAAAATTGCCAAAATCCCCTTAAATACCTAAAATGACCTAAATACCCTTACACTTCCAAAATTATCCCCAAAATCTCTAAAATGAGAAAAATACTCATAAAACCTCTAAAATGACTAAATTACCCCGATAATCTCTTTTATAAGATTATTTCGGTCATTTTATAGGTTTCAAGGGAATTTCAGTAATATTTTAGGTTTCAGGGTTATTTTAGTCATTGTTTAGATTCTAAGCATTTTGGTCATTTTTTTAAGGTTACAAGGGTATTTCTGTCATCTTTTAGGTTTTAGGGGTATCTTAGTAATTTTGAGATTTTGGGGCTATTTCGGTAAATTTCTAGGTTTCAGAGGTGTTTCAATAATTATTAGGTTTTGGGGTATTTCGGTAATTTTTTAGGCTTTAGAGGTATTTTGGTCATTTTTTAGGTTTTGGGGTATTTCGAACATTGCTTTAGGTTTTAGGGGATATTTTGGTCAATTTTAAGTTTTAGGGGTATTTGGTCATTTTTAGGTTTCGAAGTATTTTGGTCATTTTTAGGTTGCATAGGTATTTCGGTCATTTTTTAGGTTTGGAGGGTATTTTGGTAACTTTTAGGTTTCGGTGGTATTTTAGTCATTTTTTACGTTTTAGAGGTATTTTGGTTATAGACAAAATTTAGGTACAGTACTTAAGTGCTATTTCTTAGGTTCCCTTTTAAGATTCTATCACGTGGATTTTTTCTTACGAGATAGAAGTATATTTTTTAGTTTAGTAGCCATATGACTGAATCTTAAGAAAGGAACCTAAGAAACAGCACTTAAAGTATTATACCTAAGTTTTGTCATTTGGTCATTTTATAGGTTTCAGGGTATTTTGGTCATTATTTTTATGGGTACATGTAATTTTTTAGATGTCAGAGATAATTTGGTCATTTTTATGTTTCGGAGTATTTCAATTATCTTTTAGGTTTAGGAGTATTTTGGTTATTTTAGGTTCGAGGGTATTTGGTCATTTATAGGTTTCGGGAGTATTTCAGTCATTTTTTAGGTTTAGGGGGTATTTTGGTCATTTTATTTGTTCAGAGGTATTTCGGTTATCTTTTAGGTTTATGGCGTATTTTGGTAATTTTCAGGTTTCGGGGGTATTTTGGTCATTTTATAGGTTTCAGGAGTATTTCGGTCATTTTTTAGATTTATGGTATATTTGGTAATTTTCAAGTTTCAAGGCTATTTCGGTCATTTTTTAAGTTTCGAGAGTATTTTGGTAATTTTAAGGTTTCGTGATATTTGGTCATTTTCTAGGTTTTATGAGATATTTTGGTTATTTTTTAAATTTCAAGGGTATTTTAATCATCTTTTAGAAATTTAGTTTTTCTGTTGTTTATTTAAATTTTAGATGGTTTTAGTGGGTATTAGTGGGTTTATCTATTAAGACCCATATAATTAAATAACCTAACGGGTCTTTACCCATTTAACCCAAATATTCAAATGGATTGGGTTAAGACTTATCAAAATTAGGTGGGTAATAAGTGGTTCATGGATATTGATAAAAATTGACACCCTTAGTTCCACCAAAGCAAGGGTGGCTACAATAGAAATAGAGACAAACTTTGATCAAATTATCCATTGCTACAGTACACAAGTTACAGTTGCAGTCATGCATATATTGAAAGAGTAATTAATTCCATACAATTAAGTGGTTCTTAAATAAATAAAACTTTAGAGACATTTGGCACTACAGTCAAATCTTAAGTAAAAAAAATGTTCAAAAGTAGAAAACTATAAGCCAAAATAGAGTAATATGAAACTGAATTGGCAGCCATGAAGCTACTAAGAGAGAGGTGTTTGCCATAAAGGGGACTAATTAATAGGTTTAAGAATTCACAAGGTTGACATTGAATATTCTTCCCATGTGCCAAAAATTGTTTTCAGTACAATCTACAGAGGCAGAGGAGGAGGATTATTATTCAAAGGACGTCACACCAAATTGGGAAGCCACCTTCGTGCAAGATTGATAGCTGAAAGAGAAGTCAATCATCAAGAAAGGACTAGAGGATTCCAAAAAATTGTTAGTATTGACTCAATGTAGGTTCATGCACACAAACCCCACTATATCAATTAAGGGAATCAAAACTAAATGGAAAAATTACACAGAAAGATGAACCTTGGTGAGGATGTTTATCCAAAAGATTCATCCACACTTTTGAATCTTCAATCTCTATTGGTGATTGGAAGATTCGCAACTTTTAAAAAAAAAATTAAGGGTTGTAGGAGGTGGCTTATTATTCAAAGGACGTCACACCAAATTAGTCGAAAGCCACCTTCATGCAAGATTGATAGCAGAAAGAGAAGCCAATCATCAAGAAAGGACCAAAGGATTCCAAAAAAATGTTAGTATTGACTCAATGTATGTTCATGCACACAAACCAATCACTATATCAATTAAGGGAATCAAAACTAAATAGAAAAATTACACAGAAAGATGAACCATGGTGAGGATATTTATCCAAAAGATCCATCCACACTTTTGAATCTTCAATCTCTATTGGTTATTGGAAGTTTCACAACTTTAAAAAAAAAAAAAAAAAAAAAAAAAAAAGTGTGAAGAAAAACCTCTAAATTGTGTATGGCTAGTAAAAAATATTCTCTCCAATATCTTTTTTTAGATTACGTAATAAGGTAATGAATAAGAGAGAGACTACCCGACCACAGAGAGATAGATAATTGTGTGTGTTTTATACATGATTCACAATTCACATTTGTATTATCACGAAGTAGTTCGATGGATTTAGATTGGTACTACCAATTCCCAAAGCATAAGTGTTTAATGTGTTATAATTTCGTCTCATTGGCTTCTACATTTAACAGCAAAATTAAAAATAATTAGATTGTACATGTGTCATAAAATTGCCTCATATAAATCTAGACACATGACGCAAAATTGAATTCTAATTTGAAATTCTAATAATATATATATATATTCTATGTGTGTGAGTATCTCTAATATTAATTGTGTACATTACTTTTTGTTAAATATTATTTGTATAAATAATGATGTATGTGGATGTTTGTGTGTACAGTATAGATATAATATAACTTTATATAATTTAATAATTATGAAATAGAGAGGTTACATGTGTGTGTATTGTAATCATGTTATAATTTTATTTTATTTTTTTAAGTCATGAGGATGTGCAAATGAATGAGTGGGTGTAATATTGGTTATTCACCTCTAGCCTAGAGTCTGGACATGTACCAAAAAAAAAAAAAAGGAAAATGAGCATCAATGGATTTTTTTCACTATTTCAATGTTTTATACTTGGTCTTAATCTCTGTGGACTTAGATGGTTTCATACAGGGAACGGTTACTCACAGAAAAGAAACCTGACCCAAAAGATATTGCTGCCAGAACTTGTTGGTAGGGTCTCTTAGAATTTCTAGGGTCTTAATGTATGCTCTCCCTCTCTAATCTCTAGCTTGTTAGCCAAAATGGGTATAGCTGTGTTGTTTAGGGATGCTTTGTTTGAACTTGAAGCTTATTTTTCTTTTTAATGTTGCAGTACTGTTTCAACTTTCAAGTGACTTGGGAGAAGCACCATTTGGGTAAGGTTTTCCCATTCGTGTGTCTTAGAGAGAGTTACTTATCATGTACAAGCTGCATATATAGAAGTTAATTAAGTTATTGTAGCATAATATAATATTGCGGGATTAAGTTATCAACATTACAGGATTAATTAGTGATGTCAATAGGTGTGTGTGTGTATATATATATATATATATGCACACTACAGTAAGATGACAACTGAGTAATATTATTTAAATATTTTAAATCATAGTTTTTTGTTAGATAAATTAAGGATTGCTCATTAGATATTGATAATAGTGGAAAGCAATAAATAAGGAGAGAGAGAAAGAGAGAGAGAATGCTAGTATTAATTAGATAATAAGGTGGAAAACATGCATTTAATGATGTTTTTTTAACCGTTAGATCTCTTAGAAATCTACGATGTAAAAAGGTGTAAGTTTATAAGAATTACACCAGGTGTAACTTGAACCCATCTCTTTATATATAAATACATATATATTTATATATAAATATATATATATATATATTCATATATATATATATATATATATATGTTTATATAGTTATATTTATGTGAGATTGTTTATATATTTATATATATAATTATATGTATATATATAAAGGGTTAATACAAACAAATATTTATCAGGAAATGTCATGACAAATTCAATGCAAGCAACACTTTCTAAAGCAGTTATATACACTAAACAACCAACTAAAGAGTGAGGAGAGCCTTACTTGACATGAGGATGTGCAAATATACTACTAGGATTGTATGAGAGTGAGAGGGGAGTGAGAGAGGGAGACTACAATGAATGTTGGGCTTGTATGAGAGTTAAGAGAGGAGCAATGCTTTGCTCTACTACTAAATGTGTATGACAGTTGAGAGAGGGGCAATGTGTGTATGACTAAAGAAGATGTGCTTTTAGTTCTGAGAGAGAGGACTACTGAATGTGTTAAAAGAACGTGCTTCATTAGAAAATGTGACCAAAACAGTGAAGAAGTGAAGAAGTCAGTCCTGACATGATGACCAAAACAATGAACTGAAGCGAAGAAGCCGTGAAAAAGTGAAGAAGCCAGTCCTGACATGATGACCAAAACAGTGAACTGAAGTGAATAAACCAGTGGAGGACATGACCAGACATGACCAGTCGTGTGGGGTAACTGACATTTAAAAATCAAGTTTCTAAGACTCGTTTTCCTTTTTAGCAAACCAGTCTCTAAGACTCGAACTCCATGTGGAGTCTACGTGGCACCTAAATCGAGGCTCTAAGACTTGGTATACAACTCGAGTTTCTAAGACTTGAGTTCCAAGTGTATTCCACGTGAAATGTGGCCACGTCAAACTAGAAAAACTGAGCCTTAAAGACTCGATTTATAAAGCCAAAATCGAATCTTTCAGACTCGATATGTTAGAAAATTATATTCTTTCTAAACCGGGCTTACTAACTATATTGTTGGAAAGTTATGGTTAGTTACCTATTTTCCCCATTGTTCAAACATTTGATTGGTTAAGTAGACACATAGTATATTATTTTATCTATGAATGAGTGTAGTTTTGTGTGTCAATAATTAATATAGAACCAATGAATTGAGTTTAGTCATTTAGTTTTAAATTTTTATATAAAAACAGTGACAGGAAATGTGGTGGATGATATTCATCATTTAATCTATGGTCTACATTGGGTGAGTATTGCTGCATGAGGAGAGGTGGAAATAAGGTTGCACATGTGCTTGCACAACATGCTAGAAATATTTTAGATGATTTGTATTGGATGGAGGACTCTCCCCACCAACTATGGAAGCTCTGTATCAGGATGCTATTTTTTATGAATGAATGTTCAGTTTTCCAAAAAAAAGGGGGGGGGGGGGGGGGGTAGACAAACTTAACAAAATAAAATAGTCATAGTTACCCACCTTGGCAATAAATATTCATAATAAAATATCATGTAAGAATTCAAAATTTGAAAACTTGTAGAAAGAAAACTGCAAAATCTTTTTTTTTTTTTTTTTTTTGCCGATAACTCAATATATTCAAATTCCATTTTTATTAAAAAATTTAAATTTAAATTTAAATTTCTTAATAACCCCGCTAAACAAAATTTCTAGAACCACCACTATATAGAAAATTGCNATGGGGTCTTCACCCCCGCCCCACATGATTTTTTCTTACTCCATCCCTACCCCACCTTGCATGATAGGGAAAATTTTATTGTCCTGTCCCAGCCCCTTGGGGCCCTGCGAAACCTCGCCCCATTATGTAAAACTCTACTTTTTGTTAATTTGCTCCACAACTATTACAATTTTTTTTTTAATAAAACTTGTTTCATTAATAAAAATATACTTAAAATTACAACTAAAATTTTCGCATCAAATCAAACTAATTTTTACCAAAAACTGAATAATATTATCCAATTGTTTAACAAGACAATATCACAACAAAAACAAAAATCTCATAATATAAAAAATAACAAAATAGAGACAAAAAGTCACGTTGGAAGAATAAAATAAGCTAATATTATTATGTTTGTTTAATGAGTAGGGTTTTAGGGTATGCAAAATTTACAATTATAACCTTTATCAATGCGGGGCAGGGCGAGATGGGTCTAAAAAGTCTAAACTCATCTCTGCCCCGCCCCGTAATATGGGGTTAAAATCTCACTTCATTCTTGCCCCATCACCTTTATCACGTGACCACACACAACTCTGAATCCATGAACTCTTCTATCTGTATATGTCGCACACAAACACCCACGTTTGTGACATTGAGATCCCACTCAAAGTTTTAGATCATCAACAGTTGTTGATCTTGTATGTAACAATTTATCTCCACTAGTTCTTGAATATGGATCTTTTTCTCAGCAGAGGCTTATTGAATTAGAAGGTTACAAAACCTCACAAATCTCACTGAAGTAACTTACAAGTCTTTCCAAGAACTTCTTAAACGTATTTAGGGTTTCTCTTTTATACCTGATAGTGTTGAACAGAAACTCTAAATGTTTTCGCAAGCTTTAGGCCTGATTTAAATTCTGCAGAATACGATTCTTGATCGGTTGAGCCTTGCAGATTCTGAATTCTTCTTTTTGCAGCTTGTCTATTCTTGAATTTTGACTTGAACCAATGTGAGCAATGTCTAACACTATTCTAAGACTTAGAAATTTTAAATTAGACATGTTTTAATTCTCAGCTTGCCAACTTACATAAAATTAGAACTTAAACATTTATTCCTAAATATTTAAATCCTAACATAATCTATTGAAAACATAGTAAAACTCAATTGAGCATGAAAAAAACAAAATAAAGACAAGAATTTGAAAGTGATTTGGCTAAGAAAGCCTACATCCACTGAGATCCATTTGATTTGTTTATTCTGCTATATATCGTCCTTTGATACTTTTTTCTGTTTATATAAACTGCTTTAGAAAATTGGACCCCTATTCCCTACAGACCCAATTTGCATTGATGAATATAGAATTTAGCTCCCTTGTGTTTCTGCTTTGCAAATCACACGGAGTTGAATTTTCTGCCTTGTTTGGTGAAGTTTTTATATCAATATCAATTTAGTGACTATGTTGAAGAAAGTGGCGGATGCTTCCCTCTCTTTGAATTCAGCTTTCTGCTTCAAGTTCGCAAACGAAGGAAATCTTTTTCAACTTACATATAAGAGATATATGATTCCCAAAAGTTAATAGAAAAGGATTGAGCTCCATGATTCCCTTGATCTCCGCCTAACTGGGGCTAGCAAACACCATGAGATGCTAATTAAATTATAAGACTTTTTGATGGAGTATGCAAAGTTGTGATGAGGGATTACCCTTGCGCAGCTGTCATTAGTAGTGTAGCTAGAAAATTTATCTAGGGGAGCCAAGCTGAATATATATATATATATATATATAATTCAA